>NW_026732503.1:0-103171 GCF_028476545.2 Physella acuta
ATACTCCCCCACATTCCCACACACACTCTCACGCATTCCTACACTCTCTTACACAATCACTCCACACTCACGTGATGGTATACACCCCCCACAAGCACGAGAATGCATATACACCCCACACACACAATCTCCTCACACAATCTCTTGCAAGCCTACAAAATCCCACACATAAAACCCCGCGCATACCCACACACTCCCTCCCCCCTCCCCTGTACGCGTGTCTGGCACACTCCACCTGAAATCGCAGCATGTACTGCTCACCACTCACGTGCCGTCGGTACGGCTCACGCTGGCTGTAAACCCCTGCTCCACCTGTCTATACCTCCGTCTCTTCACGGCCTAGTGTGAGTACAGCTTTCAAACGAGGGGGAGGGGGGGGGGGAATGCCCTTCTCCATCTCACCCCCCCCCCTCTTCACACACGCGTTCCAAGTTCCTAACAAGGGGGTCTCGTTTACTATAAGGTTCTTCCGCCCCCGCCCCTCCACACCTTCCCAGTCACTGTATACATGTGCTATTTATACCTTACGAGTGTGGGTTTTTTTTACCTTGAGGTTACTCACCCCCCCCCTCCCCTCTTTTTTTTCGCCACGCGACCTATTAAAAGAAAGATTTGTTCACTCCTGACATATTCGCTGATTCCGGAAACTTTTGTATTTGAATTGAAGGCAATTTTTTTTTAACTACCTGCATGATACATGCATACTTAAAAAAACAAAAAATGTGGAAAAATTCGTATTTTTTTCTTCTATGCCGTGATACATTTTTGTTTTAAAGAATGAACAGCTAGCATGAATAGATATGGGTGATTTTAAAACTACACACCGCGTGTTAACTACTGTAAGTTTGTTTCGATAAAAAACTCAACAGTCTTATCTTTGAAAGTGCGACTTTTTTCTTTCCCTTCTTCCTTTCGGAGAGCTTAGCTGATAGTTAATTAAGATAAATTACACTTGAACTGTTCGTTACCTGTACATTAAATTAAAAGACTCGATGCAAAAATACTATCAAACGCATTGATTGTTAAGGAAAAATCTTTGATTACCTTTAAATTCGCCTAAAAATCTCTATATTTAATTGAAAAAAAAATGGGCACAAAATGCTAAATAAAATTAAGACAAAAAATAAAGTAATATAACAAATATTAGCTATTTGGGTTTGTAAAGATGCGTACAATGCTTTAGGTGACATTGTCACAATTTTAAATAATGGGGTGTTTTAATTTTTCGTTTGAAAATGTAATAAATTTAAGTGTGTGTAATGGGGGGGGGGGTATAGTACGATTAATTTAAATCCCAACGGGTCATTTATTCAACGTACTTAAATCCCCTAAGATTGAATCTACCCCCCCCTCCCCCAAGCTTTGCAGATTTAACCGGCCTTAATCGTCCCCCCCCCCCCCCCCCCCCCCCAAGCATATTATCATTAACTGACCCAAACATTGTTCCATATTCACCAAGGCGACTGGTGCTGAAGCCACAACTGCTCTACATATTGATGAAGTCTGACGTAAGCGCATTAAATTTTTCCACCCCTCCACCCCCCCCCCCCCCTCCCTCCCTGTCAACTAGGCCACAGGACACGACACAGTCAACCAGAAGAGAAGAAAAAAAAAAGAAAACCGGGTCAGAAAGAAGAAAAAAAAACGCGCACCAAATCATGCACACATTTTGACACCACTACCGGTTTTATCTTTTATAATATTACCTTGTAGCACACCTCCATTAACTCCTGTCTTTAATCTTTGAGAGGGGAAAAAAAAATTTAATTGAAATTCTAATAAAACATGAAGACTGCACTACCCAAGATGGGGGAGGGGGGGGGGGGAATCCTTGTACGCCGGGGTGAAGGGGCGGGCAGTGAAGGAGCGAGACGGAAATAAAACGTAATAGCATGTTATCTGTGATGAGGGCTGAAGACAAAGGCGGCGAGGGTTACCCCGGTCACGTGCCTCTCCTTACACACACACACACGCGCCCCCCTTTCACTTCGGTACCCCCCGCACACACTAACATTGGACACCCAATTTTTGTTTTTTTATAACAAGAAAACAGGAAAAGCTTTAGACGTTTGGTGCGATGTGTGTGTGTATAATGTCTGTGTTAAAAACGAGGTCTTGATAATTTTTTTTTTATCTCAAGCAAAGTAGCCAGCGTCTAATTTGACAAGAGAGGCGAGACTTGATTTACACCGGCATGTCAGACGCCATAACGAAACCGAATACGTTGAAATGTATCCGCCGTGTTGTTTATGTTCCGGATGTGTTTCACGCTAGGATTGAGCCGTTTTCGTCCCCCCGCGGCGTACTTTTGCTGACGTCCTCGACACGGCTGGACAATACGGTGTGTAGGACACTTCGGGGGCTAGGCTTTAAAGATTGCGGTCAACCTAAAGCTAGTTTTGGCTAGACAGAACTCGCTTGAATATCGTGGTAGTCGCGTTTGGCATGTTTAATTAATTATGTTTATTGATATAATGTCTATGCTATATAAATAATGGAGTATTGGTATTACTGATGTCCTGTATGTGTGTCATGTTGTTAGTATCGTAAAATCAGCGTTAGGTAAGAAATTACAGTTATGAAATTTTAATTTATCCACAGTTGCCTAAAGATAACCGATTAGCTTATTATAACAGCAAAGGAAATTTTACGACAATTTATTTTCTTGGTGTGAATTTCTCTTTGTATAGCTATTTATCACGGCTATAAAAGGTCAGGATTTTAGTAATTCATTTTGTAGAGATATACTATCTCCAATGCTAGAAATATTATTTCGTTACCCACTGTTATAGGCGTATTATCTTTTTAGTATGTAGCAGAATAAACATTCTTACAGTAATGATATACACACTTGAATTTGATACAAGATGACCTGAGTTTAAATAAACAATATATTACTAATTTCGGGATGAGCTATCAAACCCCCCCCCCCCCACCCCTACAACGGAAGTGACGCATAGTGAATTTTGCATACCCACTGACACTGACGTTGTACCGTTGTCTTGTGTCAAGACAAACGATGTCGTTTATGGACATGACTCACCGGTCCCGTTACTTAGACGGGTATGAAGTGCTATTTATCAACATCACTGGACCACGATGAGATCAGTAATGTTGATCTACTACGTTCGAAAAATATTCGCCGCATGTTTAGGTGCAAAACAGAGGGCCGATAGAAATAGTTTTAGGTAGGCCCTGTATAACTTCACCGGTAGTAAAGGTTCATTCATAAATTTATAGTCTACATACATTTAGATTCTATAACGAGAAGTTCATTTCCGAACTCTGTTTAAATTATGATTTATTTATTAAATGGTTTGGGAAACAAACTCCGACTCGTCCATTGTCTTGTTGTGTCCCCACTCCCAGCCTCCCCTCCCCTGCCATCTGCTACTGGCTATTTTTAAGAGGTGTCAGTGCACGAGCTAGGCCGCGATGACCAGAGGTGAGATAAAAATAGTACCCGTACAGGAAGGGGGTGGGGGAGGTGGCGTGCATTGTGTGCATTCATAGAGCTGTCCAACGGTTGACCCCGGGTTGTGTGAATGGTTTAAAAATAGAACGTTAGTCATAGCTAGTGTAGGAGGCGGAGAGAAACAAAATATAAACAGCTATTGACATAAACATCTGATCCTCTATTCCTCAGAGAGAAGCCGAGTGACGTAACAACATATGAGAGAAAAAAATAACACATAACTTCAGGGGAGGTTGATGTGTTGTTTTTTTTTTTTTAAAGAGGAAAAAAAACTAATGAAATCCAAGGCTCAACGGTATAGCGGGTCGATGCCGGTTGGTTGAGGCGGCAGAACAACGGACGGCAACGAGCAGGCGGAGAGGAGAAACTCAACGGTGGAGAAGTTGTGCCTCGGGCGTCAATTCCATGACATTTTTTTTTACCACTATATGATATTTTTTCTCTCTCTCTTCTTCTTCTTCCTCCGATGGAATGTTTGACTAAAGCAGGTGAAGTTCGCGTGCCTGTTCGGTAGTACAACGGTAGCGGTCTACAACTACACTATTTGTCTTGGGTTCATCTTCACCCCTCCCTCCCCCCACTTTTTCGCCTGGCGGAGCAGTCGAGATAAAGCCAGACACGAGCGGGGCGAAGATTTTTCTCCCCCAGTCATTATCTCCCACCAGTGACCACAAGGACAGTAGCCACAGGGATATTAATAAACTACAACAACTGGCGGATTCTCAACGTCGTATTTAGCACACAGCGATACACCAGGATTACAACAGAGGGGGAGTTCTCGTTGACTCTACCGGTACAAGCGGCTAGTACAGCCCCGCAGATTTTCAAACATCTCACTACTTTTTTCGTTTGTTTTCTTGTGATTGGTCAGCTCACGATACGAGAGAGGGGCCTCGGCGTTATCAAACCAACGTTTCTCGTTATGTAACGTGAACTAAAACTGGATGTGGCCGCTGGTTTGATTTCACCGTAATCGTCTGCTGAGAGTATTATTTCCTTCTCGTTGAGAAAACAAAAAGTGGATTATGTGTCGCTTGATTCAGACTTGTGATTGGATTTCGTGAAACATTAGTGTGTTGGTGGTTTTTTTTTTCTTAAAAAAGTGTAAGTGCACAAACATTCTTTCAAGGATTATACAAATAAACGACGGACTATCCCGATTTTAGGATTAACTCCATTATTCATATGGGATATTTTAGCGACAGCTGATTTCTATTTATAACCACGAACAGCGGATGTGTATAGTTTATTTATAGATACACTGCGTATAGGAAAATACGTGTACACAGTCTTACTCAAAGCAACGGGAATTTTTTTTCTTTTCTTTTTAAAGTGAGCGAGAGACAAGATTTTCGTGAAATTTTTGTGCCGTTAATAAAATAAAAAACCCAAGGCTGACCAATGGAAGGAGAGAATAGGTGAGAGGCGGGCAATGACCGGACCGGCACCTGGTGAGGTTGTGTCAACAAAGGATGAGAGATAGGACGAGGGAATTCTTGTCGTCGGTTCATAGGAAAATATACTCAGTACTACGTGTAACCAGTGATGGTTTATGTGTGTTAACATACAACACAAACGTAACACTTGCTGTTTTTTTTTATTAAAGGACTGTATAAAACCGAAACTTATTAGTTGCTGTTTCGTAAAAGTACTGTTCAGATTATAATGCTACGTTGTTCGTTTCTCAAGTCAACAAATTAATCAATTACGACAAGAAACGCCCCGCGTGACGTGCCATGGTGACAGGATCAATAATGACAAGGTGCGTATAGCCGAGGAAGTACGGTACGTCCAGGAGAATGTCACCTCCCAGGCTCCACGCGAACGTGCCGGTCTACGTCCTTCTGCTGACCTGCTGGGCGCTGTCCAGCAGCCTGACGGACGGCAACAAACCCCTGTGCGAGTACAACCCCTCCCACACGGTGGCCAACTGCAGCGGCAACAAGCTGGAGACGGTGCCGTGGACGCTGCACAAGAACCTGCACCGGCTCGACCTGAGCAGCAACAGCTTCACCGTGGTCAAGAACGTGAGCTTCATCCACTACGAGTACCTGAAGCACCTGTACATGAAGAACAACAGCATCGTGGAGGTGGAGGCGCGGGCCTTCGAGAAGCTGATGCACCTGGAGCTGCTGGACCTCTCCAACAACAAGATGGTGCACATCCCGGCCACGGCCCTGGAGACCGTCAGCTCTTCTCTGGAGAGGTTGTATTTATCTGGCAACAAGATACACTCGGTCCCCAAAGGCTCGTTTCACAAACTCCTCAAACTAATAGAACTCGACTTAAGCGGGAATAGTATTAAAGTAATTGACTACGGTGCTTTGAAAGGGTTAGTTTCTCTTCAGATCTTTCGGATTCGTCACAATGCTTTAGAGACCTTACCATCTGATGCTTTTGATGATTTTTCCAAGAATGTCAAAGTACTGCAGATCTATGAAAACCCTTGGGTGTGCGACTGCAAGATGAGGTGGTTACGGACCTGGCTCAATGAAACAGACCCAACTGTTTGGACATCCTACGGCTACCAAATCAGGTGTGAGAGGCCCTCTATAGTCAGAGAAAAACCTCTAGACACCCTGCCCTTAGATGACTTGGCCTGCGACATCAGCATGAAAACCAGCGCCTTCTCCAACGAGAACTTGGCACCCGGGGAAAACACAACCCTGTGGTGTAAATACACCTCTATCCCTGATGCTGAGGCCAAGTGGTTGAAGAACTCTGTTGTCATTGACCCCAACAAGGAAGACCAGAAGTACAGCATAAGCGCCTGGAACCAGGACGGGTCCTTCGGAGAAAAGACTCAGTTTAGTGAACTCCAGATCCGCAACTTCCAATACTCCGACATAGCCAAGTATAAATGCTTTGTTCAAAACATCCGAGGCACTGCCTCCACAGAGTTCAAGCTTAGCCTGTCTGGAATCCCTTACGAGTCAGTGACCACGCCGGTGCCTGGGGTGGCACATGCCAGTGCCAGCGTGGACATCAGGAGTATTGTCATCTCTGTGGCGGTGGTGTGTGGGATCATCCTCATCATCGTCATCAGTGTGCTCATCTTCTGCACGGTGAATTATGTGCAGAGGAAGAAACAGGAGAAGAAAAATAAAATCATGGAGAATGTCAAGCAACACTTTATCAACAACAGGTACGTCATTTGTTTATACTCTTTACTGTTATGTATTATCAATGAGTACCCTTTACTGCTACATAACATTCTATTATCAAAGAGTATTTTTGTACTGTTACATAGCATTGTATTATTAAAAAGTATTCTTTACTGTGTGTCATCAGCATTGTATTCTAGCAAAGTATTTTTCACTACTCCATAACATTCTATTACTGCAAAGCATTCTTGGCTGCTACATGAAAATGATATAATGGTATGTTTTCTGATAAAACAGTCTGACAGTTATACAGTAACATAGTTCAACACTACAACAAAACAAATAATCTATAGCAAAATGCAAATGAGTACAATGAGACATAGTATTCTCTATGCACACTGTCTTTGAATATTAAAATGAATCAACCTCATTAAATCATTGAGTTACAGTAATGGATTCTTTTGTCCATGTTTTACTTGCACACTTGTTTGTATTGTATCAGTCACAACCTCCAGTAAATTTGGCCTAGTGGATTCATTTGACATCTTACATTTTCTATTTTCTAATGCATTGCCCACTTTGATTATTGGAAATATTTTTTACTGTAATTAACCTTTTTTTTCCAGTGAAAAGGCAAGCAACGGAGACATTTCAGGCTTGAACGACACCAAATTAAGTAGCAAATCAATGGAGGACAAGCTCAACAGCTGCCAGGAGGATGACCGGTCCACCTCGAACAACACCAACGATTCCAACACGACCACCGTCAGGCGGCCGCTCATTATCCAAGACACTGAACCCCCCTATGTGTTCCAGCAGCCCGGCTCCCCTTTCAACAACGGCAACACCTACGTCTCCTTCGGGAGCGAGCTGACTGACCCGGAGGAGTTCCCACCCCCGCTGCCTCAGTACGGCACCTCCCACGCCGGGTCGGCCACCCCCCTTCTAGACAGGTACACGCCAACTGTGTTTGACAGCGAGGAGATGGTGGAGGATTATTCCCAGTACCCCGTGTACGACTCCCTGACCAAATCACTGCAGCACCCTAATGCTCAACAAAACGATGTCATCTACGCCTCTAGAATAGACAGCACTAGCAGCTACGCTAGTATCCCATATCACAATGGTAATGGGGACGGGGCCAAGAGCCTCAGCAGCTTTAACACTTACTCACCAAACATTAACGGCTCCACCCCCAGGGCTGTTGGTAGCACCAGGTCCATAATAGCCTTGACGCCGAGGTACGCCGACTACAACGGGGACGGCAGCCCGCGCCAAGACTACCACCGCCAAACGCCCAACTCATCAGACTATCGAGATTACCGAGACCTGAGGTACCCGCCCCCGCACCGGATGACCCACACCACACCTAAGAGCATGTCCGTGGGTAACCTCGGTTACTCGCCCATGTCCACCGGCCCCAGGAAGCCGCCCCGCCTGTTCCAGTCCAGAGAGTACATGGAGCTGACGCCACAGGACAGCAGCGCGGACTACATCACATCGCCTGAAGCTCAACAGTACAGCCAGAGTTATGGTATAACTCCCGGCACGCCGGTGTGATTGCCATACGTGGATTATGTTACTTCAAACATCTCCATATCAGTGGGAGGACATGGAAAGAACAAAAAAAATCTATTCCCATTTCCTAGGGATATTACTATTGTATCATGCCAAGGGATTTTAAGTGCTACAACTACTTAATGTTTTAACACTTAGAAATGATGATTAAAGTAATTCTGCAATATAAAGAGGTTTTATATAAACAAGTATTTTAAATACAGTGGAAGTTGTGAGAAATGAAGGAATTATAAATTGATGATGCCATTTAATGGCTGGAGATTCATTAGCTTAATTAGATTTCATAAGCTTTTTTTTAAGTAATGAAAGATTTGAAAAGTAAAAATAATTTATGAGAAGGCAAATGACAAAGTTTGACACTCAGAGTGAATCAGTTTAAAGTTGTATAAAATTTCATGTCTATTTTATTCTTTGCCACAACAATGGCGCCTTTTCAGATTCTCAATTTTTTTTAATAAAAGAACCACAAATGGTATTTGTATAATATCAATCATAAATTTAAATTAATTACAGTTAATGCATTCCTAACTATGCTCTCAAGGCAACTATCAGTTTCAGCTTGGACTCAATGTGTTTATACTTGAGCGAAATAGCGGTGGTATTTTATAAGCACGTTCATGAACATTATTTTTTAAATAGCTGAGACCATTTTTGTTGGCTTGTGTGTGGAGAGAAAAAAAAAATCTGTGTTGTTACATGGCTTCAAAATGATGCTTTTAATTTATTATTGATGCTCTCAAAAGACAGTAAATTAAATTTGCTACTAGGAAAAATCAATACAAAAGCATTTAGGTTAAAGATGAAATATCAGCCAAGCACAGTCATGTTAGTAGTAGTGTTCTGTCCTGATCTTACACAGTACACAAGAAATTAAACAGTGCCTGGCGTTTGAATGTCTTTCACATAAACAATGGCGTTAGAAAAATAGTAGTCGGCCATGACATTTTAAATCAAGCTTAGTAATTCTGACTTGAGTGTTAGATGGTAAAAAAATAATTGTACAGTTTAAAAAAAAACTTTTTAAAGTCTTGACATAGCAGCAACTGCTTTTAATTATGAACATGGCTTTTAGTCGCTGAACATATTTGCTCTTAAGTTTAATTGTAAATATTTATTTATTGTAAAAAAAATAATTGGCAAAGATGTTTTTAAAATATTAATTAGGGATGTTATAGTTATGAATAAATAAATATCCCATTGGTTAAAATGTTAAAGAAGATAATGCAGCAAACTTCATAATAATGGCAGGCTTGTATGATACTGAAAGCTTAATTCAAGAATTTTTTTTTAAATACAAATTTGGGGTTTTATAATTTATTTGTACAAAACCTTAAAACTTTGAAAAAAAAAAAAAGGAATTCTAGATAACAGGACAGAAAATTTTGATTTAAAAGTTCCCAGTGGTGTAGAGGGATTAATGCAGTCATTAAAATTTCATTCACCTTAAACATTACCATACGCTGTATACTAAAGACATATTAGAGGGACCAGATTCACATGTAGCTCCATTAGTCTCAAATGACCAGATCAATTCATTTTTGTTTAAAGCCATTTTACTTTTTATGAGAGCAAGGGTGAGATTTGAATCCCAATGTTATTCCTATTATAAACCAGTTTTTTTTTCAATACAATATTATTGAATAATATTTGAATTGTTATGTAGGATATTTCAATTGCTAATATGAAAATATGTTAGAATTTTGTGAAAAACTCATTGTTTCTCATCATTGTTTTCTTGATTTTCTGTCTACTTCTATAAACCCTCTGTGCACAAACATCAGTTCTTCTTGAAAGGAGTTTATATTTTTCTTTAAATAAAATAAACTCTTTGAATATTTACATTAGAATAATATTCAGTAAACATTTTACTAAACTACTGTTCAAATGAAAGGGGAACATGGGAATTTTAATTAAACCAGGTGTCTGTTTATTTAGTTAATTTTATTTGTTTATTCAAGTTAACACAGGTACAATAAAATTTTAAGAAAGCCTAAACGAACCTGTAACAAAAACCTCAACTGTTTATACAGGGGGAGATGAAACATCAATTTTTATTTTCTTTCTCTCCAATAACAACACCCCACCCCTTCCGCAGTATTTTCTTCACACCGCATTATTTTCTTCACCCCCACACCTAATTGGTTTCTGTTCTAACCCCACCAGTTGCAAGCAGCTTCTAAATCTCCATCAGCTGATGAATCACCTGCTGCCCCCCCCCCCTTTTCTTATTGATTAAAAAATATTTGTTCAAACCATGTGTCTCCCAATAAACCCTATGTTTATATTGCCCCCCTCTGGTGTGTTCAGCCTGTGGCCAAACACAGTGCAGTGTAAGGAGGTCAGACCTGGATCACTGCATTACAAGGTAGCGGGGGCGTAACACACACCAGCAACGCAACATACATGTTAACGTATATGTTTAGGACAAGTGATACCTCTGTATGTGAACCAAAGATGTATGTGAATTGACAGACAAGAAAGTGTACACATAGTTTTAATGCTAGGTTAAGGACCAGTAATACATCTGTATGTGAATCATACATGTATATGATTGAGAGATCTGGTCAATGTATAGATCCAGAGTTTAATAATAGCCCAAAATAGTAGAGGAATTGGTTAATTATGTATAACAGTACTGTTGTCCAAGGGAGGTAAAGTGGAGAAAGGGGAGGCGAGCAAGTTGCACATACAACACAAGATCAATAATCAAAACTTTGGTCTCTATTTCATCATTACAGTAGGGAGAAAAATGTTAGCCATGAAGAAATGTTAAGTGCTAGGTAAATTTAGCTTACCAATACTGTTTCAATACAGGTCGTTTTCTCCCCATACATGTACTTTCTTAAAACTCATCACAAATCTTTTAACATGTATATCCAAGATACAATTATGCTCAATACAATCAGTATTTCATTTTGCAACCTTTAATAAGAAGGTAACATAAACATACACATTATGAAGTTTGTTCTAGAATATTATATAGGTATGTATGTTGCTAGGAACTTGCTCTCAACAAGTTTTTAAATACTTTAAAGTTGTTTTTTTTTTAACACTCCTGTTTATTTTGGTTGAAAATAAATTAGGTTTTATTATACTTTTTAAATAAAATGTTGGTTTAAGAACTATGTTCATTTTTCCTTTCAAAATAGCACATAAAAGTTCCAATTTAATTACTGTTTTATTTAAGATATCAAGAAAGCATTGAAAATTGTTTTTTTTTAAAAATAAAGCAATTTTAATGGATGTTACTTTTCTTTTGTTGTATGGTTGTTGTTTTTTTTAATTTGAAAAACAAAACTGCTGTTGTTAAAACTTTTTACAAAATTTTAAAAAATTCAATTTTTTTATTGTTAAAATGTGTGGAAAAAATGGAACTTCTTAAAAAGAATAACATAGAAAGTAATTATCAGCACTGTATTTGTTTATTATTATTACATTAATTTATATAATGCATTCACTTTTTGGGATGTGTTGTATAAGGAAGGAAATTCGTGGGTTATAATAAAACAACTGTTAGAGGATTAATTGTTTCATTATTATAATCGTCAAAACATTCATCATCAGACAAAGACTAATATAGAAGAAGAGAGATTTAACATGAATTGTTGCCTTGTAACAGGATACTAGAAACTGTCAACACTGAAGCTACTTAATAATTCATTCAGGGGAGAGAATGTGCTTGTTATTTGAAGCTGCTAAAAAGAATGTCTGTAATGAGTGCGTGCATCTATTTATTTTTGCTTGTTGATTGACAGATCAGAAGAGAAAAAAAAATGAATTCATACTATGTTGCTTTGTCATGTCTGCTTCTTCAAAAGTCAATTGAACAAGCTGATAATTTCATCATTGTTTGTCAGATCAATAAATTGTTTATATATTTCCATTATCATGTCAAGTTATTTACACTGTTGTCAAAGGGATGTAATCTATAAAAAGGGGAGGTAAAAAGCTACATATGTAACAGTGAATGCAAGTTTCCAGCTGGTATGGTTTGCTATGAATACTTGAATACTTTAGTATTCAATGACAGTAAGCTGGATGACACTTAGCCAGTTAGCAGCCTGTGGTTATTTAGCTCTGTAGCATTATGTACCCATGTGTAGCTATGTAGCCTCATGTGGCTTTATAGTTGTATGTCATTGGTAGCTTTGTATGGCTCTGTGGCTGTAAGTACTAGCCATATGTACAAACTTTACACACTGTGACCAACACACTGGGCCCTACACACTAAAACCCACACAAAGTGACCACTACCAGATTCCACAAACTGGACTCTACACATTGTGAACCACACACTACGACCTCAACATCCAAACCTACACAATGGCTACACACTAGAACCTACACACTGTGACCCACACACTAAAACATACACACTGTAACCCACACACTAAGACCTACACATCAAACAACTACACAGTGAGACAAGCACTAGAACACACACACACTGAAACCCACATGCTAGGACCTATACAATAAGATCAACACACTGGGTAATACACACTAGCCCACTCACTAAAACCCACACTAGATGACCTGCACTGGAGCTAACAAACTTGGACCTATACACTAAGACATACATAACTAAACATACAGAATGGGACAAGTACTTAAACCAATGTACTTGGACATACACACCAGGACATACACACTAGGACGTACACACTAGAACATACACACTAGGACGCACACACTAGAACATACACACTAGGATGCACACACTAGGACGTACACACTAGGACATACACACATGGACATACACACTAGGACATACACACATGGACATACACACTAGGACATACACACTAGGACATACACGCTAGGTCATAAACACCTAAACATACACTATGAGACCAGCACTAAAGCTTACACATTGTGACCTACACACTAGAACCTACCCACTGTGACCCACACACTAGAACCTACCCACTCTAACCCACACTAGAACCTACCCACTAAAACCCACACATGAAGTCCTGCACTGGAGCCAACAAGCTTAGGCCTATCCACTGGGCCCCCTAAACTTCTACCACCACCATCCCCACTAAGCAGATCAAATTGGCCATGACAGGCCAGATGAGAGCTCAGCCGTCCCCCAAAATGAATCCATCCACTGACATAACAAAGCTTCCACTACGCCGCCCACACCACTGTCAACAACTACCCAGAATACCTCACTGCTCTGGGATATCAAAAGGTTCCCAATTTTTTTTTAAGGCAGAGCAGCTTAGTGAGACAAGGGGAAGTAAAGCAAAACAAAGGGAGGTAAGCTAGCAAAAAAATGTTGGCACTGACAAGGTAGGTAGCGTGTTACGTAATAGAGGGGTAACACATAATGTCGAGAGCGCATTTTCCACCACCCTGTATTGTTATATCCACCACCACCCCACCCCATCCCCAACATACAAGAAAAAAATTGTCAAATTCTACATACAATAACAATTTCAGTTTCAACGAGAATTCTTCGTAATTTTTGCTCTAATCAATTACTAGACATATACTAATAGCTAAGTTAGGTATTTTTACTTCCACCCCCACCACACCCCAATCCCTTTGATAATATATCATCTGAACCATCTGAACACTTCCCCCACCCCACTTCACCTTCTTTCTTACAGTAGCGTAACGATGTATTATTTATTCATTCACAAATATGTATATATATATATTGTTACGATCCCAAGTGATCATTACCTGGGTTTGGTCCCATCGAGGAGGGCCAGGTAATTAAAATGAAATGCTTAGGCATGTTAATGCACTGGCCAGCATAGGCCGTGAGAGTCTGGGGGTCTTGACGGCCACACCACGGATTAGATTACGCTGTGGGCGGTGCATACCTGGTGTCTTGGGGGACTCGGCTATTAACGTGGCCAACAGCCCATAAATTACCTGGTGACACCACGGGCTGACCGTTGATGCTTGATCTAGGCTAGTGACGGTCCGTGTTTTACGGCTGGGAAAACCTTCCAGGTCGGAGGGGGCCAAGGGGACCGTCATGGACGGATATGACCTAGGGTCAGGCCTTAATTAAAATCGTTCCCACGGTGTAGGGCGGGGGACGAGTACTTTAGGAGGGTAGACCGGAGACTGGGGGACACTCTCTCGACGGACACTGGGGACAGACACACGGAGACGGACGGACGTCTCGGATAGCTAGGCTTAGAGGAGACAGACCTGGGTCGTTGCTGTGAGCTGGTGGAAAGCCACGACATGTTTTAGACTTAGGCTAGGCTAGACGGTTAGGGACAAGTAGGGTAGTCGTACTAAGTACTTTAGTTGTTGTAGATAGTTGTGTATTTTTCCTATTGTGTTCCATGTGGTGGCGGGTTAATGTTAGATGTTGTATTTTGTGGCGAATAAATAGAGATTACTGAAGTTGGCATTTATTTATTTTTATTTTTCTTCTTCTTGTTTACGATCCCCTGACTAGTTCGAAAGGATTAGAGAAGGGGGTACGTAACAATTGGCGGCTAGAGTCCGGGATAGGACAGACAACGAGTTGAATAGTTTCTTTTGATGCCATTTTCAGTTGGGGGCTCACGAGCTTGTGTTTTAGTTTTAAGTTTTATGAGTAATGAGAGTAAAGTTGTTCACGGAATCAGGAGAGTTTTCCAAACATTGAGTAAGTAGCGAGCTTATCACCTTTGTATTGACACTGAGTTTATTATGCTTGATTTTTTATGTTGGTCCAGTAGAGCTGGAATTTTTTTTGTTGATTCAGTATAGCTGGAGGGATTAATGCCCAGTATACTCGAATATTTTTGTGTGGTCCAGTGGAACTGGAGTGTTCGGGTTTATTCAGTACAGCTGGAGGGTCAATTCCCAGGTACGTGAATAAATTCGTAATTTTTGTTTGGTTTGCTCAGTATAGCTGGAGGGTCCATTCCCAGTATACGTGAGTAAATCGTTTGTGATCCAGTGTAGCTGGATATCTTAGTTTGGTTGGCCCAGTATAGCTGGTGTCTACCTATTTTAAGTGTCAAAGGTGATAGCCCTACTTTTAATGTTTAAGTTAAAGTTGTTTGTTGTGAGCCACATTTTTTGTTAGTTAACCGCCACCATTTAGCTGGATAAGTTCCGTAAGTGTGAATCATGGACGTAATGAGTTTTATTGAGTGTCCAACTCTAGAAGTTTTAGACAGGTTTTGTCGCGTAGAGTTGTTGCGTCTAGTTGAGGAGCTAGGACTAGAGGTTGATGTCTCGGATAGAGATAGAGTTCTACGAGATCATATTTGTGTTGAGTTGGTAAATACAGGTAGATTAGAGGAGGAGTGTCTAGACTCGATAGAATATTATGAGATAGGACGTATTAGAGTAGAAGAAATTGAGAGAAAGTTTCAAGCTAAGTTGTTAGAGATCGCGAGAGAAAAAGAGGATAAGTTGTTAGAGATCAGGAGGGATATATTCATGTCAGAATCTTGGAAGGAAATTAACATTAAAAGTTTAGAGAAACTGTTCGGACATGAAGTTAAACTATTAGAGATCAGGAGGGAACGGGATTTACTTAGGCTATGGGAGGAGGCGCAGCTTAGTGGGTTGTTTGACTTTCCAGAATCTGTCTCTGTTTTCTCTCAGGCTAGTGTAGTAGTTTCCGAGGATCGGTATAGAGATGAAGATAGTTTGTTGTCTGATAGAGTAGGTAGTGAGTTTTGTCAGTCTCAGACTAAGGCTGCCACTAGCTTTGGCTCAGTCCCCGAAGTCGACTCTAACCTAGCAGAACCAGCACAAACGTCAAAACGTGCTGATAGCTTACGAGTCGAGAGTTGTGTGCCGACAAGTACTGAAGACAGTCAGCAAGTTATTGGTTTAGATAAAATCACGGCGACCACTCTAATGTTGACCAGTCATGAAAAGGGGCTGTCAATATCTGACCCAGTGGATACAACCACCGATGATATCACGGCGACCACTCTGTTATTGGCCAGTCATGAAAAGGGGCTGTCAATATCTGACCCAGTGGATACAACCACCGATGATATAACGGCAACCACTCTGATGTTGACCAGTCATGAAAAGGGGCAGTCAATATCAGAACCAGTGGTTACAACCACCGCTGAAATCACGGTAACCACCGAGAGAGTGAATACCCATGAGAACAGGCTGTCCTCGTCTGAACCTGAACCAGTAACTGTATCTGATCAAGACCTTACTACTTGTGGTCTTGAAGGCGTCATGACCTTAACTGGAGGTCATGTGAATGGTGACCTACACCTTCAGTTAAACGAGTCAACGAATCTTCTGCCAGCCTCGGTAACAGACGAAATTGTTACCCATTGTCTTGGAGGTGAGCCTAACACGGGCTGTCCTCCCATTATCACAGCAGTGTTTAATTTCTCCCCGACCAAGTCCAGCAACCCAGAGGCCATGACCTCACCTGGAGGTCACGTGGATGGTGTTCTACATCCAGAGATAGACGAGTCAACGAATCTTTTGCCATCATCAGTAACGAACAAAATCGTTACCCTTTGTCTTGGAGGTGAGCCTAACACGGGCTGTCCTCCCATGATCCCAGCAGTATTTGATTTCTCCCCGACCAAGTCCAGCAACCTGGAGGCCATGACCTCACCTGGAGGTCACGCGGATGGTGTTCTACATCCCGAGTTTGAGGAGACGACGAATCTTTTGTCAACGTCGGTGACAAGCGTAGTTGTTACCTCTTGTTTAGGAGTTGAGCCTAACTCAGGCTTCCCTCCCCTTATCTCGGAGGTGATTTATTGTTCTCTGACCGACCCGGTCAAGACCAACACCCTGGAGACGGTGACCTCAGCGGGTCACGCTACTTCTATCAACCGAGGGTGCGTACAAGCGAGCGCACACCCCATTGCTTTCACGGAGACGGGGCGTGTACTCGTTCCCTTTTCGTGTGACTCGATGTTCAGGATAAACATCGTGTCAAAACATGGCTACACTGCAAGAAGTCCTGTGAAACCACGCCTTATGTGCGAGTTGTTGTTGTTGTGGACGGACAATAACTCTGTCACTAAAATTGTGCTGCGCCGGTATAAAGTTCGGCTAAAGTTTTATATTTACGAACTCATGATGACCCGCAAGACGGAAAAATAATTTGTGTTTCAAACCTATTAGAACTGTTCCAGAGTTTGAATTTTTACTTTCTCGTATATACGAAGTATAGAGAAAGTCTTGTAATCGTGCAAAAAAAAAAAATCGAGATTTTTGCAAATCTCGACGTTTTGCATCTCACTGATACGGAAAAACATAATTTTGCAATCTTGTCCGTATGTCTGTGTGTCTGTGTGTGTGTCTGTGTGTGTGTGTGTCCGTGTGTAAACACGATAACTTGAGTACCGTTACAGCTAGGTTGATGAAATTTCATATATAAGTATTTTATCAAAATCGTAGATCCGTATCAACTTTTGAGCGATTTCTGACAACCGGAAGTGGTACTTTTTCTACTTTGAATTTTTCAAAAGCCTATAACTTGAGTACTATTTCAGATAGATAAATTAAATTTCACATGTAAGTAAAAGATCTAATTCTCTACCTTCTGTTAAATTTTGAGTAATTTCCGTTGACCGGAAGTAGTAATTTACGCTACTTCCGATTTCTCAAAAAACTAATGTAAATTTTTAAAGTAATAATAATATTGCGCACTATTATGCGCTTTTTTATTTCGCGTTCACTTGGTGTGCAATTAATTTGTCTACGAGATTTTATTCTATTTTTAAAACTTTAAGTATTTAAAATGGATTAAAAATCATGTCTATAGCCCGAGTTCCCATCCCCTGTTATTTTATATAAGAATATTCGAGAAAGTTTAGGGGAGATCACTCCCGGTTTATTTTTTTCAGGTTTTCCCAAGGTGCAAGTGTTCTAATCAAAATGAACTGTTTTCAGGCATAAAGAATGTACCCTTTTACATGTCTTGTTTAAAAAAAAAAATGGGTAATTGATGTTTTACATGATGATGAATTTGTGACTGTTTTTAATTGTATTGACAGGTTTTGTTGTCTGATGACGTAACTATCAGTAAAACGAAGACTGTTGGTTTCAACATTAAGATTATTTGCGACAGTGACATATGTGTTGCAGATTTGCGGTTTCACTTACTTTGATGTCTATGTTTGATGACATTGTGTTTGGGGTATTTAGTCAAACTTGTTATTATGACTAGATCATCCACGTTTCTTATTTCTTTTTATAATGATGATGTTAAATTGTTTTAGTCCTATTTAGGTTTATTCTGGGACTTTTGAGGAATTGTGAGATTGGGATGGTTGTCTAGTAAGAGATGTTCAATTAATTCACCATGTGGTGGCGAATTAATTTCTTGAAGGGTGGGGGTGTTACGATCCCAAGTGATCATTACCTGGGTTTGGTCCCATCGAGGAGGGCCAGGTAATTAAAATGAAATGCTTAGGCATGTTAATGCACTGGCCAGCATAGGCCGTGAGAGTCTGGGGGTCTTGACGGCCACACCACGGATTAGATTACGCTGTGGGCGGTGCATACCTGGTGTCTTGGGGGACTCGGCTATTAACGTGGCCAACAGCCCATAAATTACCTGGTGACACCACGGGCTGACCGTTGATGCTTGATCTAGGCTAGTGACGGTCCGTGTTTTACGGCTGGGAAAACCTTCCAGGTCGGAGGGGGCCAAGGGGACCGTCATGGACGGATATGACCTAGGGTCAGGCCTTAATTAAAATCGTTCCCACGGTGTAGGGCGGGGGACGAGTACTTTAGGAGGGTAGACCGGAGACTGGGGGACACTCTCTCGACGGACACTGGGGACAGACACACGGAGACGGACGGACGTCTCGGATAGCTAGACTTAGAGGAGACAGACCTGGGTCGTTGCTGTGAGCTGGTGGAAAGCCACGACATGTTTTAGACTTAGGCTAGGCTAGACGGTTAGGGACAAGTAGGGTAGTCGTACTAAGTACTTTAGTTGTTGTAGATAGTTGTGTATTTTTCCTATTGTGTTCCATGTGGTGGCGGGTTAATGTTAGATGTTGTATTTTGTGGCGAATAAATAGAGATTACTGAAGTTGGCATTTATTTATTTTTATTTTTCTTCTTCTTGTTTACGATCCCCTGACTAGTTCGAAAGGATTAGAGAAGGGGGTACGTAACAATATATATATATATATATATATATATATATATATATATATATATATATATATATATATATATATATATATAATGTATATAAAATACCAGTTGTATAGATATTTGCCTATAGTAACCCACAAGTATACATTTTATTGTATGTACTAGAAACCCGCCCAAAAATTGGATGTTCTAAAAGTTTGGATGGACCAAAAAAATAAATAAATTCTAAACAAAGTTCTGTTACCGCTTCACCGACTTTCCAGATTTGTTTTCCCAAGTCACCGTCTGATATTTTAGAATGAGGTAAACAAGGCTGAAACACGATGACCGACCCAGTTCTGCCCACACCCTAGACCAGAGGTTCTTAATCTGGTCGCTACAGCGCCACCCTGTCACCCCCACTTGAGAAAACATCTTGGTATCTCCCATTTCCCCACCTATCACTATAAAATACATAACTTTAGCCAAATGGAGGAGAGTATAAGATTCGACAATGGGATAACTATTACATCATAAAGGTCAATTTCTACAGTTTTCATGTAGAAGTATGTCTGACTCAAATAAATAGATGTGGATTTTTTGGTATTTGTACAGACTGTTAGCGACTCAGCACTAATCCACACCTCCCCTAGCACTAGACCATACCTCCAATAGCACTAGACCACACATCCCACAGTACTAGCCCACACCTCCCATAATACAAGACCACACCTCCCCTAGTACTAGACCACACATCCCCTAGTACTAGCCCACACCTCCCATAATACTAGACCACACCTCCCCTAGTACTAGACCACACCTCCCCTAGTACTAGACCACAGATCCCCTAGTACTAGCCCACACCTCCCATAATACTAGACCACACCTCCCCTAGTACTATACCACACCTCCCCTAGTACTAGACCACACATCCCCTAGTACTAGCCCACACCTCCCATAATACTAGACCACACCTCCCCTAGCACTAGACCACACCTCCCCTAGTACTAGACCACACCTCCCATAATACTAGACCACACCTCCCCTACTACTGGACCACGCCTCCCCTAGCACTAGCCCACACCTTCCCTTGCACTAGTCCACACACCCCTAGCACTAGTCCACACCTCCCCTAGTACTAGTCCACACCTCCCTAACACTAATCCACACCTCCCTTAAAACTAATCCACACCTCCCAGTTTAAGAACCGCTGGCTTACACCTAACTCTATTACACAGTGAAAACAATAAGATGAGAAAAGCCCTACAATAAGGCTTTAGTCGGCTTAAAGCGCTGTTAAACTCTATTAGAGGAGTGTAATGTGAGTAATCCAAGACTAGGCAGCACACCCGTGCTATAGACTACAGAAGTGGTTGGTTGTACGAAGGAGAACAGCTAAAGACAAAATAGAACGACAACTTGGCAAGAATACAAAAAGGATTAAAAGACATTTGAATTGACATTGAATAACTTTAATCGGAAAGCATTTCATATTAGTCACTTGCATAAAAAATTGACGAGCTAGCATTATGAATATATTCAGTTTCTTCCAGGCATCTCTTCGACCCCCCCCCCCCCGAAAATTTCAAGTGCCCTTCCCCCCCCCCCCCCCTCGGAGAAAAAAGTCTGGAAGAAACACTGAATATATTCTTAGGCGGCTCTAGCCTTAAGTGGGGGGAGGGGGGCATGGGAGGTAAGAAAGTAGATATTTAAATAAGCCATATATATGCTTTGGAGTGGGGGGGGGGGGGGGCGGGCTAGGCCTTCATATCAATTCTCCCGGGAGACACACATAGCTATACAAATATACATAAAGAAGAGAAAAAATGATATTAATATAATTAAAAATTGTATAAATATGCACAAGATTAAAACAACTGATCGGATTATATTTTATCCGATTAATTTATCCTTTTCTTTCCCCGATATTTTAGAGTGTGTGTGTGGGGGGGGGGGGGGGGGGGGGTAAGCCCTCCTCTCCAGTCACCCTATATTCGCATCCAAGTCTGTTACAGTGTCTGTAAGGGCCAGTTAAGCCTCACTCTGTATTAAAAATGGCTTAGGCTTCAGTTTTAGGCACAACAACAAAAGCAGTTACAAAATCACTCCGCGGCACTAGTACCCCACTAAGCACACACAGAAAACACGGAGTTAACTAAACATTATTCTACGGACATTTGCACACCACCAAAACAATCAATTTACCAACCCGCTCTGGTGCAAAACATCAAATGTAACATATAAGCCCATTCTGTTGCCCACAAGGCGCCTAAATGGACCAAGTACTCACAAACATGGTTAGCACATGCACAGCATCATAATTGGCCACAAACTCCCTCTAGACCCCACACAAATTGGCCAACAACTCTCTCTACTACCCACACAAATTGGCCACAAAATCCCTCTACTACCCACACAAATTGGCCAACAACTCTCTCTATTCCCCACACAAATTGGCCACAAACTCCCTCTACTACCCACACAAATTGGCCACAAACTCCCTCTACTACCCACACAAATTGGCCACAAACTCCCTCTAGACCCCACACAAATTGGCCAACAACTCCCTCTATACCCCACACAAATTGGCCACAAACTCCCTCTACTACCCACACAAATTGGCCAACAACTCCCTCTAGACCCCACACAAATTGGCCACAAACTCCCTCTATTCCCCACACAAATTGGCCACAAACTGCCTCTACTACCCACACAAATTGGCCACAAACTCCCTCTACTACCCACACAAATTGGCCACAACTCATACCCTCTCCCACAAACTCATACCGCTGGCCGTAATTCGACAGCCCTGGCTAACAACCCATTCCTCTTCACGCATCTCACATCAGTTTAAAGCAGGCAGAAATTGGGGAAACTGTCTCAGATTAATTTCCACAATACAAGATAGAGCACTCTGGGTAACCAGCTCCTATTAGATACATTAGCACATCCGAATGCACGGCATTCGTGTGCAGGGATAATATAGATTTGTATTCACACAGCGATGCTGGGATAATATCTGACAAGATAACCAAATAGGCGGAACAATTTTCAGCGTCATTAGATTTGTTTCATTCTAACTAGATAATAATGATATTTATCGCCAATTAAAAACAAAAAATAAAAATAAATAAAACAAAGCCACTAATGATCTAAAGTTAAATAAACGCAGAAATTTTAAAACTCCGACATAACAAATCAAAAATTGTATCCAGGTTTTCTATCCTGATTGTAATAGCCTTAATGATAACATTAGGATTTGGATCTACGTTAGAGCATCCGATCTAAGCTAAATCATAGCTTCCATACGCTGACCGGAATTTTATAAGTATTAAAACAGCTGTTAAATTAGCTGATTTAAACAGCTGTTAAATTAGCTGATTTACGGAGCGAGATTCTATCTTAAGCCGATACTTCGCTACCACGATTAGAATTAATACTTCTTATAGGTTACCATTTCCCCATACTATATACTAAAGTGGGGAGGCGTATCTTCAATACACAAAAAAAGATACACATATCTTTTATATACCACAAAAAGGTAGGTAGATTTCTTACATATCAAAAATTGTATCCTCTATACAAAAAGCTCTTTATATGACAAAAGCGTTAAAACAGCAATGAGTTTTCGACTGATTTCAAAACTTCATACCGCAAACAGTATGAAATGGAGTTTACATCTGGCTATAATATTTGCAATGACCATACGACGTGAGTTTTTGTTTAAATAGACCGCCACCGTGATAGACCGTAGACAACACCACGATAGACCACAGACCACACCGAGATAGACCACAGACCACACACGATAGACCACAGACAACACTGCGATAGAAAATGGACAACACCGCGATAGACCACAGACCACACACGATAGACCACAGACCACATCGCGATAGACCACAGACCACATCGCGATAGACCACAGACCACGCCGCGATAGACCACACTGCGATAGACCACAGACAACACCAAGATAGACCACAGACCACACATGATAGACCACAGACAACACTGCGATAGAAAATGGACAACACCGCGATAGACCACAGACCACACACGATAGACCACAGACCACATCGCGATAGACCACAGACCACACACGATAGACCACAGACCACACACGATAGACCACAGACAACACTGCGATAGAAAATGGACAACACCGCGATAGAAAATGGACAACACCGCGATAGACCACAGACCACGCCGCGATAGACCACAGACCACACACGATAGACCACAGACCACGCCGCGATAGACCACAGACCACGCCGCGATAGACCACAGACCACACACGATAGACCACAGACCACACCGAGATAGACCACAGACCACACACGATAGACCACAGACCACATCGCGATAGACCACAGACCACACCGCGATAGACTACAGACCACACCGCGATAGACCACATTGCGATAGACCACACCGCGATAGACCACAAACCACACCGCGATAGACTACAGACCACACCGCGATAGACCACATTGCGATAGACCACACCGCGATAGACCACAAACCACACCGCGATAGACTACAGACCACACCGCGATAGACCACAGACCACACCGCGATAGACCACAGACCACACCGCGATAGACCACAGACCACATCGCGATAGACCACAGACCACACCACGATAGACCACAGACCACACCGCGATAGACCACAGACCACACCGAGATAGGCCACCGCTCCAATAGACCCAACCGGCCCTCACTCCACAATTAAAAATTCATAAACTACAACCCATCTACTACTCAACCCAGACACCGTACTCCCCACCCTTCAAACAGCTAATGTAAAAATCTGGCCATTGAAAAAACAAAATGTCTGATATCGCCTATAAAAGAATGAGGAAGCTGTTTACTTCTAACACAAGCTTCACACATTAAAAATAAAAATAAAAACTCTTTTGGTTTCATTTATTTAAATATGAAATTTAAAATGCTAAAGTAGCATAGTCAGTAGACCAGTAAATGAGGAAATGGGTTTTTTTTTTATAAGAAAAAAAAAGGCGGGAATATTCTAGATGGGCAGATGGCGGGAGATCCCGTGTGATGGACGTCACGTCGAGTGGCCAGAAATCTCCTCTGGTAATAGATGGCCATGTAGGGTAATGGCCTTTCTTCAGACGTGCTAAGGGCTTGTTTTTTCTTTCTTCCGAGACTATACGAAATTTCTTGTCTTTATTTTGAAAATAAACAAGCAAAAGAAAAATCACACGACTTTGAGAGTATCCGACGAAATTTGTTTAAGAATGTTTTTAGCTTAGTTTTGACAGTTGATAGGAGAGGTTATTTTTATTTTTCGAAAACATTCATAATGGTATTTGTTGACCAAAAAAAATGTTTTCATTTTTGTAGTTGCCCAAAAAAAAAAAAAAAAAAAACTACTGAGAACGATGACGATAACAGAATAAAATGTGCAGTAAATTGAATTTGGCCAACAAAAAGAAAATAATATTCAAAAGGTGGCTTGAACGAGTTTTTGTTTTACTAAAAGCAGCATAATGCAACACAGGCGTGTTAGAAATATAACAGAAAACTGAAGTTCCTTTTTTTCAAGACTTGGTCAGTCTTCGGGGGAGGGGGAGTTTCTTGGCTTGGTTCAGTTGAAGAGAATTCGGTGTGTGCGCTAAAATACATTTCGCTTTCTACAGGTCCCCGATCACCAAAATGCATTTAAACTGAAAACTGATGATAAGAGTTCACGAACTCAGTACCATTCGACAGGCACTAGATTGGAATCTCCAAGCAAGAAGGAAAGTAGGTAGGCCAAAACAAACTTGGAAAAGATCAGTTGTCAGTGAAACAGAAGCAGCCGGAATGTCGTGGACCAAACTTGGGTGATACGCTGAAAACCGAGTACAATGGATAAGTGTGGTTGCGTTTGTATGTTCCATAAAGAGTCCACATGAATGATGCTGCTGATGATGATGATGACATGTGGACAAGTGGTCACACGCTCTACACCATAACCACGCCATCACATTTTTTTTAAAAACAACAACAACAACAACCCATGTCACACGTAATCTTCCCAAAGCCGTAGGGAGGGATGAACATTTTGCCGGACAGACGGAGATTACGTTGTAAGAATGGAACAGCTCATTTTATCCACATAGCCGGATGCCATAGGCTGTTTTACAGGGCCCACAATATTCACGAAAGGGACGATAATCAGCTCAAAGGGACGATACTCTGTTCAAAAAGGGAAGAAACTCTGCTCAAGCGGAAACTCACTAAGTCGGAGATTTTAAAAAAAAAAAAGTATTGTACAAGAAACAAAATACAAAATATCGAAATACAATTTTCAACATAATCTATGAGTTTTTTTTTATTACACAATATTCACGTAAGGGACGATAATCCCCTCAAGCGAAAACTCACTGAATCGGAGATTTATTATTTCTTTTACTATTATTATAATACAAGAACTAAAACATTGCAACACAAATTTCAACAGAATGTGTGGGATATTTTTATTACTTAATGTATACAAAAAACAACTAAATTCTACACCAACGTGAACTTTTAAAAAGCATAACACGAACCCCCCCCCCCCCCCCTTTCCCCTCGTCATACAAAGGTGGCCATAGCACCAAGCTGGCTAAATGGATTTAGTAGCAATTTATTTCCTTATTCGCGCCGCTCTTCTCACCTTCCCATCAACCACTTCCGGTCGCCATTTTTTTTAACGACAACCGCGAAAGTAAAACAGCAATGTGACACCAGGACTGGGAATAATTCATGGTCATCAAACCCGGGGAGGTGTCAAACTACTTCACGTTTGGGACGTTGCTAGGATGGGGGACCACACCAGGGGGAAGGTTCATGGGGGTGGGGTTGTGGGGGGGGGGGGGGGCGTTAATATTTGAGTGTGGTCTAGTCATAGAGGCGAGATATTCATAGAGAGGATGGATAGGAAGAGAGAAATATACATGAAAATTTGGGCACACAGGGGGGAACTAAGTAGAGATTCATCAAAGAAAAACATCAAGACACGAGAATGTGGATATTGGGGACGGAGTGGTTGAATGGTAGAGTTTACGACTGCTAGCCTAAAAAGTCTAGAGTTCGGATCCCGGGACGGGAGTCTGTATGACGCCCTTGAGTCCACCCAACTCCGATAGGTACTTGAATAACGTTAGGGAAACAAAGGCGGCTGGGCATAGCGGTGGCCACACTATCCCTAAACAGATGAACTCTACTTCATCTGCATCTTTGTCACGAACGGGGGGAGATGATGACAATAAATGTGGATACATGGGGAGAAAGATCTATGGTAGTCTGGATATAGAGGAGTAAAATTTATGGAAAAATTAACTAACGAAAAACAAAATGTATACGAAATTATGGTTGTAAAGAAGAAATACTACAGGGATGTGGATCCACAAGAGAGGTACCATTGAGTAGGGGATACAAACAGGAAAAATATTATTGAAGAACAAGATAAATACCCAAGAATCTGGATAAATGAGTGGTGAGATCCAAGGGCCAGTGGATAGACTAGAGTAGTATCCATCGTTATCTGGATATACAATTAGTGAGATATTTGTTGATCTTTAACACACGGTAAACATTCATTAAAATAGATTTGGATGCATAATGGATATTAAGCTTCAAGGAAATATACCTTTATCACCTAAAAATTTGTAAAGACCAGTTCCAATTAATATTTTTTACGAAATATTAAGGAGATTGATAACAATATTTGTATGCAGAAACAAACCAGATATCGTTATTGAAATAGGTTTCTCCGCTACATAAATCACCAGACGCTTCTTTTCATTAGCTCTAAAATTATCCGATTCCAAAGTGGGCTTTTTTTTTCTTTTTCTTTTTTTTTTTTGGTGTAATTAGAGAGAATCGATAAACAGAGTGGAAAGTGCATCGATTTTTTCCAATGAGGAGATCGATATTCCTTGTGTGTGTATGCGTGTATCTGTGTGTGTGTTCAGTTATTCAAACGTCGGCGAATCTTTGTTCATGGTAATGCAAGCACAGTAGCCGAAGCGCGTCGGTATTCGCCCTGATAAAGACCTGGACTGACAGCTATTTCTTCAAGTGAAAAGGTGCCAAATCCTTATATTGTAAAGAGTAGAAACTCAAGTATACAAGGTGGGTGGGGGGGGGGTCTATCTTTGTTTAGCTGTTGCTTTAGTTCGATATTTAAAAAAAACTAAACAGTAAACTCATCAAAAACGAACAAGTATAAACAACAATGTGATATTTGAAAGAAAACGGTACTGTCAGCACCGAGGCTTAGATCCATTGTTTCATAATGTGTTTTTAGCTTTTTTAAAGCTGTGTTTTTATAGCTTAAGTAAAGTACGGAGATGTTTGTTTGATGTTTAAAGGTGTGGGAGGGGGCTACGTGCGTGCTTAGACAATAGGGCACCATAACTGTTGGTATCACCATAGCAACGCCTGGGTCTGTACCCACAATATGGTGCCATAACTATCACCATAGCAACGTCTGTACTCACAATATGGTACCACAACTATCACCATAGCAACGCCTCTACCCACAATATGGTACCACAACTATCACCATAGCAACGTCTGTACTCACAATATGGTACCACAACTATCACCATAGCAACGCCTCTACCCACAATATGGGACCACAACTATCACCATAGCAACGTATGTACCCACAATATGGTACCACAACTATCACCATAGCAACGCCTATACCCAAAATATGGTACCACAAATATCACCATAGCAACGTCTGGACCCTTACTAACAATATGATACCACAACTATCACGTTAGCAATGCCTGGTTCTGTGCCCATAATATTTGGCACCACAACAATCTTAGTCACCATCACCATAGCAACGCCTGGGGCACCCTAACTATTACGATGTTGAATTTAATTTGACTTCTAAACAAACATATTTTTTTTTTACATAAACGCGATCAAACAAAAACTAATCTAGCTGATGTTTTCTTCATTATGTTTAATGAGTAACCTGAAACCATTTTTAATTCCATTTTTATGGGCTCAAAATTAAATGCATCATTTTAATCTAAGTAAGCCAATTAGCATTTTTTTATAGAAAATAATTATTTACCGAGGGGATTTAATCTTGGAATATTTCTTCTAATTCTTATCCTTACAACAATGTATATATACAGATCTAGATATTACGCAGAATCAGATAGAATATTCTAACACAAAAACAGATAAATAAAAATAAAACCTGTTTCTCCTTCCCTCGGGTATATTTAATGTAAAAAAAAAAAAGAATTTAATTAGTCCTTACATTAGCCACGCCATTGGAGACAAGGATGCCTCGAGGCTTGAAAAAAAAAATGGCCGTATGTCGTAAAAAAAAGGATATATACCGGAAGTGCATCGCCATGAGAAAATCGCTAAGTTTAAGCTCAGCGTCTATTACCTAAATTGAACATAGCTTTACGGACGCCATAGCGGCCCCGTTGGCGACATTCAACATAGTGCATAGGACGGCCACAGAAGAATGTACACATTATACACACATTTTTTCTACAAGGATTTTTTTATTTAAATAACAAATTTTGCTCGCCGCCTTGCGTATAAACTTTTATCTTTTTTTTTTTGGAAAAAGGCAATCACAAATATCATTAGAACAGAAAATATTTTTTTCTCGAAAGGGCAATGAAACATATTACTAGATTGAAAACCATTTTTTTTACAAAACACGAAGGACGTGAAAAGAATAAACAAACGAAAGCAAACATAGACATCTAAATAATGATTAACTGGTTTCCACAATAGACGTCACTAATGCAGACAATATACATGAGCTAAAACGCAAGCATAACATACGATATTATGGTTTAGAATTTATGTGTTATGTTGGTTTTAGTTTTTGGAGGTAGAAAGAGAGTTAACTCGCAAATATATCATTATGTCCAATATACATTAATCTGGAATCGCTCGCGTTGAAAACGGAAAATTTAAAAAAAAAAAAACATATTTTCTCGTATTAAAAGCGCTAAGTTTAGGTTACCATGACAACGCTCGACTGGAAGCCGCCCACCCAGCAGTGAGAGAAGCTGCTGGGTGTCATGGCGACCAGCCTGTGACGCCATGAGCAGGTGAGCGACAGGTTACAAACGACATGGAGAAACCTGAGTCGGTCACGTCAGGTGGGTAGTCTAATGTGCAGGGTGGGGGGGGGGTGAGTGGGAGGGAGGATGGTGATGGATGAGGAGGAGGATGAAGGGAAGAGGATTGGTGGAATCAGGCCGGCAGAGAAAGTAATGTGGGGGGGGGGGGGGGGATGAGCATTTGATGAGCGAGGTGGGTGAGCTAAGATGGACGTGCATGCTGTAGGTTAATGAAGAGGCTGGAGTTAACATGTCGTCCATGCCTTGGGTTCATCCAGCGGTATTGACAGGCTATTTTTATTTTTTATTTTTTCCCGAATCCGAATACGGAATAGAGTGGGGCAGTATTGTAATCGTAGGCAAAATCGAAACAAAAATGTAGACATCTTGACGTTTTACACCTTTTTGAGTCGGTGAACCCAGTTTTGATATAGTGTCTGTATGTTGGTATCTGTGTGTGTGTGTTGACATAATAACTTCAATCATCTTGACGAAATTTCATAGAAATAGATTTATTTGATCTTTTGATCGATTTCCGGTAACCGGACGTGGTACTCTATTTCCGGTTTCTCAAAAACCTTTGGTTTTTATTAATTTATTCTCGTAGTCTCATATTCGAAAAACATTTCACCTCTAAGTGTTAAAAAAAAGAGCTGTTTTGCCACAAACGTACCTACAATTTCTACATCACGATTCTATTCGGCGGGAATAGTGTCACCCCAACCCTTACATCTACTGCTGTGTTACACACAGTATAGAGAAACTCACTTCCACTTTATTTCTTCTCTATCGAAAAACATTTGCTCGCAAGCTGAATTTAAACGCAATAACCATAATAAAATGTTAAATTAATTGAAAGTATTGATGCCAACAAAGCACTAGTCGTAAGTCTCATTATTTAAGTAGCTAAGAAGGCACGTGTAAGGGCATGTTGCCTCTAAGCCGCGCGGTCATTTTGTAGAAACATAATGTGCCTGTGTATAGGACTTTTAGAACACCACGCACAAAATATTCGTTGCACTCCAGCTTTCTCCTCTCAGATGGCGAGTATGGGAAGGGTTTGGGTAGATATGAGTGATTCAGACAAGTTTATTATGTTTACATGAATAACCTTACCCCGTCCCTAACCCTAGCCCTGACCCTAACGTTAGCCTTAACCCCCACAGCCACATCAGCTGTAGTGTCCTGTTGATGTTTTTATAAGAACTGCAAATGGGTATCACGAGAGAACGTAGCAAACAAGGCTGAACACAGGAAAGACTAAACAGTAATTACAGTAAAAGACTTTTATGATCAACAAATAACATGGACTAATTAATTATTTTTTCCCCCCACAGACATTCTCATAATTCAATTCCAGTGAATAGTTTCAAATTAAGCTCAACTTTTATTTTACTGTTTATCGCCGACTCAATTTTTATTTTTTTACATAAATTAATCACGAAGAAAATAAATCATGAAAGTATATTTTTAGTGAGCATAGAAAAGCAAAGAACGGTAACTCTGACCAAGTTAACTAACTCTAGCCAGAAGGTCATTGGCTGTTATTTCATTGAATGTCACAAATGACATTAACCACATCCGTTCCTCAGCGCTACTCAATGTTATTTCGGCACGAGAGGTTTCATCAAAGGAAGGCTGAAAGTTTTTTTTTTATTTCCTACGAAGGTAAGGGAAACCACTCAAGGTAGGGGAAACCACTCACGCATTAAAAAAACGTAACATAGCAAGAACCTTCACGCCGAAGGCAAAGTTGTGCAAGATCATCCCCCCTGATTGACGGATTAACAAATGTGTCACACTGTCTTATTAACGACTTATAACTTCTGCTATAACATAAATTCACCCTTTTGTGCAAGATGTATATTAAATTAAAAAAATACCATTAAAGCAGAACAGAGAAAAAATTTGTTAAATGAATGAATCTAATTAAATAATTATTTTTTTTTAAAAACCAGTGACATTAAACTTGAGAAGTTTAAAAATTCATCAATATATTCTATAGATTAGGTTATGTTAAATACTTGACAAAGGTTTTTGAACAGTAAAAATATTAGTGAAGAAAAATTAATATAAAGCCCACTCAAAAGATACTTGATATGGTTATAATTTATAATAGATTACAAAATTTCTCTTAAAATTAGTTCTAATTTGTTCTGCAATGTAAACGGTATGAGTGTACTATGTACCGCGCATGTAAAAAAATTAGTTCAATTACAATTAACAAATATTTTTTACTCACAGGGGAAATAGCCATGATAAAAAAATACAGTAACAAATGTATAGGTTAATTCCCTTTAACATACTAAATTTGTTGTTCGTTGCAAACTTGTATGTAAGCAGTATTAAAATGCTTGAGATAACTTTTCATGTAAGAGTGTTATTAGTTTATGACATAACGCTTATGAAATTTTATTTAATAAATTTAATTTGTTTATTTATTATTCAAAAGAGAAGGCGTGTGTTGTGGATATATACATAATTTAAGTTCAATCATTAGATGTTTGAAAAAGATGTGAGAGCAAAAGTATTGTATTCAAAGAAAAAAGTGAGTTTTCAATAACACAGGTAAATAAAATTAACTTACCTTTTGTACGATGTGGTCAAAGTTAACTCCTAATTCTAGGAAAAAAAACGAAATATTTTAAATTTTATTTTAAATATTTTAAATATACGTTTTCATAATTCACAAAAAATGACAACTTTGAAAGAAGTGCAGCAAACTCACCTTCTAGCAGTGGAGGTTCATCTTCTTCAGTGTCTCCACCTACTGTTTTATCTGTGTAAGCCATAGCGTTGGGGGTCAGGATAGACCCAGTGTATGAGCTTTGATCCGCTCCAAAACCAGCATCTCCGCCAAACGTAGAGCCTTTGGTATAGCCCTGATTGTAATCAAACTGCCCAAATTGTCTGAAAAGAAAACCCAACTTACTTTGATCAATATTTTAATAAAGAAAAAGAATTAAGTTTCTTTTTCAAAACTGACGGTCCATGGGGCAAATAAAGTAGAGTTCACCTGTTTCTGGGACCTCGGAATATGAAGGGATAGTGTGATCAGCACTTTTATATTCCCTAATGTGAGTTAGGTACCTTTCAGAGATGGTTGGACACAGGGACATGCTACTGATTTGAACCCGCATATGCTCTCTCGCTATGCCGTCCTCAATAATTTAAAGCAGTGCACAAAAATTATAATTTAAAATGAATAATAGCTGATAAATGTAGATGTAAAATATAAACACTTTCTGAAGATAAAAAAAACAATTATCTCAATTTAACAGAGAAGGTAACATAAATAGATACTTACGGTTCTTGACCAAATGGTGCCTGTGCATTGGGATCAAATCCGTAATTCTGGTTGTCATAGAAATTTGTCTGATAGAAACCTTCCTCTTCGTTGAATCCAGCCATTTTTTCCGCGATAATTTTCCTAAAGAAAATCATTCAGTGTAAGTTGCAAGCATGTTAAATTGTTATTATGATAGTATATATAGGCCTACGATATTTAGCCATTATAGTAGAATATACTATCCAAACTGTGTACCACCCTAGGTTAGGCAGAGCAAACACATATCCACAACTATTCTTTGCATATGACATTCAACTTTCTGACAATGTCATGCTTGTTCAGATGGTCAAAGTGGATGCGCATCAGGCATATATTGTTTTTGTGGCGTGGGTTCCATTCCTTTTTTTTTAGCACAGAATTTTTATTTTACTTTTTTCCTATTTTACTAGTTAGTTGAACTTTTTAGAAGTTTGACATTAGTGTAAGGGAAGTTTGACATTAGGGTTAGGCAATAGGGTTAGGTTTTAGGCATTAGGGTTAGGGAGGATTGGGTTTGTCATTAGGGTAAATATACATAGGCCTGCATTACTCATTACATAAAAAACACTAACATGAAGGGAGGCAATATTTTTTTCACTGCGAATGCATTGTTTTATTCTGGCAAGAATCAGCCTATATGAGGGAATTTTTATACCAGTGTCAAATAATAGAATCTTCTTAAAAAAAGGATGCAACATTACTGGTAATTAACTTAAATACACACATGGCTTGGTAATGTCAATGCTAACCCTAACCCTGGTCCTACCATAAGCCTAACCCAAATTTAATTTCATAGTAATTTCTAACCATAAAATTAGTCGAGACTACAATACTAACTAACTAGATAATAGATATCTATAGGGCATACTTATACTTAAGTTATATACTATCAACCCAACACAGACACACCTATTTTTTGGGAGAATCTATTTATTCTATTATATTATGATACTATTATTGGACATCAGTATCCAGTCTAATCCAGTATCTATTATCTAAAAAAAAATTAGTAAAATCATCCCTACTTTTAGTACTTTAGTTAATCGAGTGATCTAGTCTAGACCTAGAGAGGTGCACCCGTCCAGAGACGACAGAAAAAAGGGTCTACTAAGATTCTAGATCTAGGTCTAACTACTCGATCTAGACTAGTTTTCTAAATCTACTTTATACAATACAAAGTTACTGGTGAAGTTACTTAACTTTAGTTAGTTTTACTTTTATTTTACTAAACTAAAGTTTAGTTAGGTACTGTTACACTCTGTTAGTGACTCTGTTACACTGTTACAGATATTTGAATACAGTTCAATACAAAAACAGTGACTCTGAGCTCTCGTAGCTAGTCTAGATCTGGAATCTAGATCTAGATCTAGATCTAGACTTAGATCTAGATCTATTCTAGATTCTAGTTTTAAAAAAAAATTAAACAAGTTAGCTAGATCTAGATCTATATGTTTTAAAGCGGTGTAAGTAATAAAACAATATTGTACACAAGTTAATTAACGTTTTCTTTTACTTTTATTGAAGTTATATTCTAGATCTATTTCTTACCAGCCTGTTGGCTATCCTTATTTTGTTTCCTTAAAAAACGATACGAAAATGTTTTGTGTACGTAAGAAGCGAAAGGTAATTTTAATTACCGCAACAAAGCGAAACCCGTTTTGTGATTATTAAAAATATAGATCTAGATCTAGATTGATCTCGATTCTTAAATAAATTTTGTAATTTAAATGGTCGTCAAAGAAAAAAAAAAAGACGCACACATCAATAAATGGGGGGTGGGGGGGGGGGGGGGAAGTAAGATATTTTGGAATTATGAGGTATAACAGAAAATAAATTTAAATATAAATATTACGTTTCCATTGTTGTAATTAACAGAGCTTAACAACATCTACCCTCACTGTTTATCCTTGAAAGAATTATTAAGTTATGTCACTTTAATGCTTATAGATCTATATCCTAATCTCTTTATCCAAGTCTTGGACTAAATAATTATTTTTGTGTGTTGTTGCTGTTTACATGTTGACACTTTTTAAAATTTCGTTGTTTAAAGTAATTAAAAATAAAACTTTTTTGTTAGTCAGTAGAATAAATTCAACACTGATCTTGGCTGAGGGATTAAAAAAACTGAAAGGTTTGTGGTTTGAGATCCAGAGATCGGGACCTAACCCCTTTTCTACAGAGTTTCTTCCAGGCATCTCTTCGGGGGGGCGAAGCCCCCCCCCCCGAAATTTTTTTACCGCCCCCCCGAACGAAATGAAATTTATATAATTTATATAGAAAATATATACTTTTAACAGTGTCCGCCCCCCCGAAGAAAGTTTACCGCCCCCCCGGAAGATTTCAAGTGCCCCCCCCCGGAGAAAAAAGTCTGGAAGAAACACTGCTTTTCTAACACACACCCCACCCGTGCCCATAAACTAAAGTAGGACATTAACCGATTCGGTGTGTAATTTAATCTAATTTGATCTAATCATATTCTAATGACTATACGTTCTCATTACTAATAGGACAAAATACAGTAGGCAGAGTTTCTTCCAGGGCGGACTAAAATTTCCCGGGGTGGGGGGGGGGGGGGTGGGGGGGGTAGACGTTCTTGGGGGAGGGCGCCACGAAAAGATGTCTGGAAGAAACTCTGATCTTAGGTATTCTTGAAAAAGGGTAAATCACGGCTGGGGGGAAATTGGTCTTGGGCAGTGGCGTAGCGAGGTCGGGTGTCACCCGGTGCGGCACTTAATGGTGTCACCCCCCAGAGGCATAGCGACCCTTCCCGGGGACAAACTTTCAAATTTTCGATTTGCACCCCACCCCCTCAAACTTTTGATTTGCACCCCCCCTCAAGTTTTTCTCTATATATTTTGCTATTTTTTTTGCCTTGGTGTCACCCCCCCCCCCCTAAATGGTGTCACCCGGTGCGGTCCGCACTATCCGCCCCCCCCCCCCTCGCTACGCCTCTGGTCTTGGGACACCGCGTTTCTCAAAACTTAACCGAATGGTGGATCCAAGGGGAAGAGATGAATTGGCATACATACTAATTCTAAAGCCTGTTTAAAACAATGTTTAGCTGATAATGTACATTAGCTTTATCGACTCTGGTGATGTGTTTTATGATTATTTATAGCTCACAAGCGGGAAATTTGACATGTTCGACTCAATTACCCACCTCCAGAAAATGCTAGACTTCTACCCATATTTACTTACTGCTTTTTAGGTCAGAACAGCGCGTAAAAGATGTTCTTATCTCTGTTTAATGGGACTGCTAGTCGGGGTAGTTGAGTGCTCGACTGCTAGTCCGAGAGTTTACAGTTCGGATCTCGGTCCTAGATAAACACTGCAGGATGTCACTGAGTCTACTGAACTCTGATGGGTACCTGACTCAGGTTAGGGAAAGTAAATGTGACCACACCATCCCATATCAAGGTGAGTTCAAGAAAATAAAGTTCAGGAAACATAAAGCAGAGGTTAGGAAACATAAAGGTCAGGTAACACAAAGGTCAAGAAACATAAAGATCAGGAAACATAAAGGTCAGGAAACAAAAAGCCGATGTCAGGAAACATAAAGGTCAGGAAAAATAAGGGTCAGGAAACATAAAGCTCTGGAAACATAAAGGTCAGGAAACAAACCCGAGGTCAGGAAACATAAAGTCGAGGTCAGGAAACATAAAGTCGAGGTCAGGAAACATAAAGCCGAGGTCAGGAAACATAAAGTCGAGGTCAGGAAACATAAAGTCGAGGTCAGGAAACATAAAGCCGAGGTCAGGAAACATAAAGTCGAGGTCAGGAAACATAAAGCCGAGGTCAGGAAACATAAAGTCGAGGTCAGGAAACATAAAGCCAGGGTCAGGAAACATAAAGTCGAGGTCAGGAAACATAAAGCCAAGGTCAGGAAACATAAGGGTCAGGAAACATAAAGGTCAGGAAACATAAAGCCAGGTCAGGAAACATAAAGCCAAGTTCAGGAAACATAAAGGTCAGGAAACACAAAGGTCAAGAAACATAAAGATCAGGAAACATAAAGGTCAGGAAACATAAAGCCGAGGTCAGGAAACATAAAGGTCAGGAAACATAAAGGTCAGGAAACACAAAGCCGAGGTCAGGAAACATAAAGGTCAGGAAACATACAAACTATTCCATCTTCTCTATGGATTGTTAGGTCTGATTTTTCTAATAGTGTGCTATAGCTTTACCGTTTGGACTTAATATTTTCACCATATTTCCTAGCCTATTCCAATAATGTTTAGATAGTTTGCCGTTACTTATTTTAATTCTAAAAAAGGCTCAATCGTAGAAATATTGACACTTTAAGTGGTCAATACGAGTCAGTAGCGTAGCCAGGATCGTCTCATGGGGGGGGGGGGGGGGGGGGTTCAAATTTTTACCCGGGGACAAACTTTCGATTTGCACCCCCCCCCCTCAAACTTTCGATTTTTACCCCCCCCCCTTCAAACTTTCGATGTGCACCCCCCCCCCCCCCTCAAACTTTTGATTTGCACCCCTCCCCTCAAACTTTCGATTTAGACCCCCTAGTCATATTATGCCACGATTTTGTTCTTTTTTGAGTATTTTAATCAATGTCCATTACAATTTACAAAAACAGTCTTGTGAAACTTCTGAAATTTAATCACACTTTTTAAATCTCCCTCCCTCTTGTCACATGTCGTCACAATATTCACAACCCCTCTCCCCTTTGACTTTGTTTATGGATTATACTTATACAAAAGAGTATTCCAGCCTCAACCATAGAAACAATGCTTTAAAAAATTTGAAAGTGTTGAACTTGCTAAGATCGTGTGCTACCAGCTGGTTAAGGCCAGATTTTCTTCCAGGCATCTCTTCGGGGGCTCCGTCCCCCCCCCCCCCCCCACCCCCGAAAAATGTTGTCCGCCCCATCCCCCGGGGGGGGGGGGGAGAAAAACAAGTCTGGAAGAAACACTTATTAGGGCCAGATCTTTAGCTACATTCAGTAATTCTCAATAAATTTAACAAAACAAAACAAAAACAACCTAACTCATAAAGTGTCCGGTTTTTTTTCTAACTTAACCGTCATGTTAAGTAAGGTAGGGCTGGTCTAGCAATGACAAATTGAAATTATTTTGTAACACTTATGTTTTTTTTTTACATCTTTAAAATATCAATATAAGCCAAATAATAATTCTAAATCGAAAGTAATTTTTAAAAAATAAGGCTAGCACGTTTTTAAAAAAAAACTACATAAGATCATTTTAATTTTTCACGTTTTCGTTACACAGTGTTCCTAAATAAAGCATGGATATGTAATTTTTTTTTTTTATAAATATGAATGAAATGTACGTCAACAACGATGTTTTTATATTGACAATTGCTGGAATGAATATGGAATGAATGGACTCTGTACATTTCAAATATAAAATACGATGTGATGTTATTCAGGGGGTGGTTCTGTCTTCAGCCATTTTGGAAAACGTATGCGCGAACAAATGTAATCTTTCACCCGCATGAGTCGCCCACCTACGCGATGCCAGCGTGTTATTTCTTGCTGGTTGTTGTTTACGTTATTTTTCTTTGGGATGTTGCTTTGGGTAGTGGTTCGGGAGCCGGTTCGGTGGCTGGTTCGGTGGCTGGCTCGGTGGCTGGTTCGGGTGTAGGTTCGACGGCTGGTTCGGGCGCTGGTTCGGGCTCTGGCTCGGGGCTTAGCTCTGGTTTTCTTGCGCCGCGCAGGCTGTCTCTTCCTTTTGGCCCGATACATCGCCACATGTCTGCTGGTCGTGTTTGACTTCTTGGGCCTGGCCACAGGCTTCGGGGACGCAGGTGGGGAATCCGTTTGTAGGTTTACGTGTCTGCTGGACCGACGTGTGTTGGAAATGTCAGGGTCATTATCTTCGGGTTCATCGTTTGGTGCGGGTTCATCATCGTTGAGTGCGCAACGTGATTTCCTTGCGAGCTTTTTCACCTCTTTATTCCTGATGTTGATGTTTACATATTTCTTTCTCCTGGATGTTCTAGGTTTAGGTCGCCGTATAATTTTTCTCCCGCGCTTGCGATTTTTTTTCTGCCGACGTCGGTTGTTAGATGTGTTTTTGTATACCCGCCTTTTGCCTTTTTGGGTAACTCGTTTCTTGACGGGTTTCTCTTTCTTGTCGCGCTGTAGCTCTGGCTTATCGTCCTTGTCGTTTGTAGTTACGTCCCTGCTATCTGCTGGAACGCCGGGCATGCCTTTTACCAGTGTCCGCCACAGAGTGTAAACATTCAGGGGATCTTCCTTGACCTCATCATGCCCCTCGTCTAAATTACCAACGGTTATTTTTTTCTGCTCAGTAAGGTTTTGATCCTGAGCATGACCGTCGGCCGGCCCGTGGATGACTTCTCGGCGTTGCTGGTCGCTTTCTTCCGATTCGTTTCTTCGCCTACGTCTTCTTGTTTTCCGTGTAGTTTTTCGCCGCCGTCGAATAATTCTCCGCCTCTGCGCATTACGCCTGCGACGCACTCGTGTTCGTAATGAACGACGACGGCGATAAACCCTTTTTTTGACGCCCTTTCTCAGCGAAGCTCGTTTCCGGGGGCGGGATTTCTGGCTTTTTTTCCTGCGACGCTTGGAGCCCTTTTCGGGAGATTTCCGCCGAATAGGTTTAAACTTCACCAACTCAATCAAGCTACTTTTCAAGCGCTTGCTTGTCGTCGCTTCTTTTATACGAGCTTTTTTGCTTAAAGCCTGTTGGAAAATTTTAGAGTTCAAGTCCGCTCGCGACGGGCACCAGCGGGCTATCTTCTGCTGCGGGCTCATGCCGTCGCTCTCGTTCTCAGCGTTCATTTCTTTAGCACGGACCGTCGGTGCGAGCATGTTTCGATTTGGCCGAAATGTTTTCACCGCACGGTCTTCTGGAGATCTACGTCTCCCCAGCCACTGCTGAGGGTACTGGACAGGTCTTATTCTAGGCGTAGGGCCTCTTGTTCTCAGGCGTGTTCGTGAGCTAACGGGGCTTTGCCAAACCCGCTCTACTCTGCGTGGCCGTTTCTTCATGATGTCTCGAGAAGATTTTACGATTTATTCAGTCAAAGGAATGGAACTCACCTAACCCGCGGTTCTTGTGTGTTAGGCCATTCCAGTGTGTGTAAACAACTGCCTCCTAAACACATAAGATGGCGCCTGTGTAGAGTGGGAAGCTACACAGAGTTCCGCAGCGTCATCGAGTTGGATTCTTAACAAATGGTTTGAGTTAGAGGCTACATGCTTGAGAGGATGAAATAAAATGACGTAAAATTATGGTCCACGGAAAGGAAAATGTCATTGTATAAGTCTCTAAGTAGATTTAGATAATTGTATATGAATGCATGATTTTTAAATACACATAATGTATATGTGTAACTGTAAAGAAAGAGGGTGGACATGAACGTGTGTGTCAGGTCACAAAAACTGCCCTCCCCCCAAGGCATATGTCGAGCCTAAAAGAGAAGGGTTGCAATGAGATGATGCGATTATTTATGCCAATGAACAAACCATTTTATCGGAAATTTAATTATTTTATTTGGCCCTTAAAAGGGCCGTATAAAAAAAATAAAACAAATTTTGTCTTGAGAGTTGTTGAATCTCCGCTCACTTCTTTTTTCGAGTTGGGCGTTTCTTTGCCGCGGGGGCGGTGACGCTTCCGGTGCTGATTGCAGAAAACGTTTCTGAAAATTTCTTATGGACCGTCTCTGCCCTGCGTGCCCAAGCTGCCCGTGCCATCTCTATTGTCCGCAGTATAATTGACGTGCGGGGCTTACCTAAATCCGGTTTATTTTTATCCTTTCTTTGAAAAAATGGCGAGCGCGTGGTCAGAAGTTTGCCCGAAAGAAGATTCCTCAAACTGGGAATTCCCAGCATTCTCGCCGCGCTGTTCAGAATCCATTCTTTAGCAAGTTCTGGGATGACCTTCCCTCTAGGACTCTGGCTGTAGGGCGTCTTAAACACCGGCGGTAGCGCCGCAGCAACGGGTTTCCGTTTCTTTATCGTTGCTGATCTTGTTCTAGGGCTCAAGTTGTTCTGCCCGTAGCTCCGCTGTCTGGTGCGAGTCGTCAGGTTTCGGGCTGGCGCGGTCGTTGGACGATACCGACTGGCGGCATACCTCTTGGGAGCCGCGCGTAACGTTCGCCTCGGTTTTTGTGTCTGGGTTCCCGGAGATCTCGCCGACGTGGAGGCCCTGAGACACGGCATGGTTGAGAAGGAAAACGCCACGCCGGTGAAAGATCTACCACTGCCCAGCCGGAGGCGCCGCGCCCTTGTAAGAACTATTTCCAAACACCCGCGGACCTCCTGGGTGGCTTTTTTATATTCAATCCTAAAGAAAACCGGTCAATTTTTTTTTTTAAATTTAAGCCTCATTCAAATGTATTGTAAGGCCAATCTATTCTTAGCCTGATTATATTAAAACTTTTCTCATTATTTAAAAACAGCGAAAATATTTAGGCCTATTTTTTTCAAATTTACCATTCTGTAGAATGCTTACTAGTTCGTCCGCTTACACAATGAACCACCCAACCTCTCATGAATGACTCCGTTGCATTGCCAGCGTTTGTCAAACCCCTGCGTTTTCCCTCAGCTGACGTCATGGCTTTTCCGGAACCCAAACACCCAGACGCCGACTACCCGCCAACAGCTGTCGCCAAAATATCGAATGCAGCCGGAGGATCTTGGGACGAGAAAGAACCCGACATCTCCGTGGAGACGCTCGTCGACTACATCGTCGCGGCCTTGCGGACGATGAAGAATAAAGAAGGCTCCACGATGACCGCCATACGCCGCCTGCTGTGCTCTGAAGGATTTCTGACGCCCACCACAGACATCCGACCTGCGGTGATTCTAGCGCTGAAGCTGGGGAAGATAGAGCGCCCCCCTTGTGCCATCAAGGCCGGGCTCTACGGGCGGTACGTGGTCGTTGATGACAAACCCAAGATAAAAAAACAAGCCAAGAGGGGGGTCAAACGATGCAACTCGAGGAGTAGGCCTCTAGGGCTGTCGGACAACAGGCAACGCAGATAGAATTTTATGGCAATGTTACGAGCGGAATATCGACAGGTTCCGTAGCTTACTTTTTGTTTAAGGTCCTTTTCAGGACCAACTTAGTATTCAACTTGAGAAAAGGGCTTGAGTTCTTGTAGTTATAAATCCAGATTTTAATCGTCAGTAAGTGTATGTGTGTGTTAGAGGCGTAGCGACCCCTCCCGGAGACAACCTTTCAAATTTGCCCCCCCCCCCCCCATATATTTATAATTCAAAATAGCAGCTAAAATGAGCTTATTTTGTCGCCCCAGGACATATGTACTCCCCTCCCTACGCTTTGCAATGTGTGTGTTGGGAGTCGGTGTGTTCGTCACTGCTTTGAGTACTATGTAGCCTATACCGTGTGATTCAAAATTTAAAACTCCTTACCGTTTAGTTTTATTATTAGTTTGTCATGATACTTATTAGAAATTTTAAACCTACCTAGACCATAAACCTAAGAACATTATTCTTCTACAAGTAATCAGCAGAGAGTGGTAATGAAAATGCCGCTCCCCCCCCCCCCCAGCAAAACCCAGCGCTCAACCAATGCCTTTATCCCCCCTCCCCCATCTGAAAGTACAGCACAGATAGACACAACACAGCAAAAACACAACTCACACCACCACCAATTAACTTTTCATACCTCAGGCTAGCCTGGTGCTTCTCATCATGTAAAAAATACCCAATGATAATCTTTTAGTCTAAACAACTATCCTACACAACAATTTATATTTATAAATGTATGATGTATTCCCTCATAACATCCCATGTTTTTGAAAATGGCTGCAGAACTCATGAGAGAACCATTGCTTATATACAGATTAAGAATATATTAAAAAAAAGATTAAGATTAAATTAAGCCCGGTAAGTAACGAGGACTAAGTTATATACACAAAGATCAAACCACAAGTAAAATCATATACCAAAATAAAACAATATTCCAACAATTTTATTTTGGATCCAAAAGTAACCACTTGACCACTGTAGTTAAATGCATTTCAAAAAAATTCAGCGTTGAATTTTAAAGGCACACAACTCCGATCATATCACAGACCAAACAGGTGGCCTTAAATTTACATAATAAAAGTTTGGCATTTATTCATTATTGCAATTTTATAAATGTTAACACAAATAATGGCTTAGTTATGAAATAATAAAAGATTAACACAATGGTAAATAAAGCATCAGACAAAATACAACATGCTAGTCTTGTTCAATATGTGGAGTGATAAGCAATTTAACTGTATAAAACAAAACAATATTTTTTAAACAAAAGACGGTGACATTTATATAGTTTTAATACTAGTCACATAAACAATTAAAACAAGCTAAATAAAACGTAGATGGCCTATGCATATTTTTGAAGATCAGACAGATAATAAAAATATCTTTTTTTCCTTTTTAAAAGAACAATCTGGCAAGACTTGAGGAAAACTAAGGCAAAACAATCTAGAAAAGTTTTGGTATATAACAAAATGATAAAGTATTGAGTAGGTTACTGTAAAAAGAAACTAATATTACTAGATATCATATGTATCATCAACTGACGTACTTGACTTGGGTAAATAGTTTAAAAAAAAAATGTTACTTGGCATCAATTTTATTTTACTTAAAAAAAAAAAACACCACCTAATTTTTTGTAGAATACTTGAATATTAAGTGGGCCAAAATTTGTTTCATTATTTTAGTGTATGGGTCCAACATTAAGAAGTTTGGAGCAAAGAGAGACAAACCATGTGACATCATTTATGTACGTTTTAACAATCATAAGGTGTCTATAAACAAAAAAACGACTATAGTTGTTTTTTTAAAAAAACATCTTTCATATAGTAACTGGGTTTTTAAAAAGTGATTAATTAAATGTTATTAATGTTAAAATTAAAGACAATCACAAATAAAAAAGCACAATAAAATAAGTATTATGCTTATCTTACATAACCTTAAGAAACTGTATTAATAAATAAAAGATGTACATTTCATTATAGACATCTTGAAAAATGTATATCAATTTAAAATATCCAATGAGTGCTACAAGCCTCACTGATGATTTTACAAATTAGACAACAATATTTATAAACTTTGATAATACATTAGTGGAAAATTGGATGAAAAGAAAACCATCATATTAATAAATACCTTGTGTAAGTGTGTTTTACCCCAATTATACCATATACACAATTGTCACAAAACATTTTTTTAAATAGCTTAGTTGAATTTTCAATTTCACTTATTTTGAATTTTAAAAAATTGTAATTTTTGGTAAGTGTGGAAAAGGGGAGAGAATCTGGGATTTCTAAATAATCTTTTTTTCAAAACAAAATTGGTCATGGTTATTTCAAATATCAGTATAAAAAGTCAAATAAAAAAAGAAAATCAGGAATGTGTATGTGAGATGATTAACCAACTTATGACAAAATAGAATAAACACAATGGATACATGGCTAAAATTTTCCTTCCAGCTGGCTGACTCTCAGCAAGAAATGCAGTGGATGCTGGTAGAGAAAAAAAAATGAACATAAGTTTTTACATGATTTAAGGTTATAATTCTGCTTTGAAAAATTGCTAAATCTTGAAATGATTAAGTTTTTTCTATTAAAATGGAAAACCCACAAGAGGATGAAAAAAGGCTGTCCCAAACTACAGTGATGATAAAAACTGTGTTAAACAGAAAACAAGCTGGTGGGAATGGATCATCAAAACAGAGAATTTTGGAAAGCTGTAGTTGGTGGTCTGTATTGCAATGTCAAGAAATGATGATATAACTTGAATAAATAAAATAAAAATTATACATATCAAGTTCTTCTACAAAGTTAACTTACCAAATGTAGACCAGCCAAAGCCTAGCACAACACTGATGAATCTTACTATAAACATGGCTATAGAAGCACTGCTAATGCTCAGTAGAATGCGGCACACAATAAGGGAAATGGCAAGAGGGCAGACACAATAGCCTAATACACAGATGCTTTGGAAAAATGAGCTGAAAAATTAGAATAAATTTAAATCAGTTTTATTAACATAATTATTTTTCTAAGAATAAAAATAGTAGTATATACATAAATATAAATTAATTTTGAAGAAAATAGTTTTAACAAATAAAAAAGCTTGTATATAATTTATAAAATATTTAATTATAATAATATAAAATAAAATTTATGTATAATTATTTTACTTTAAATTTTTATTTAAGGACAAAAATTATGATAGAGAATTACATGTTTCCTCCAAGTAATTTAATGTTAAGTGTAACAACACTGGCCCCAAGCCAATAGATAACAAACACTTCAGCAAACTGAGGCCCTCCATCATTTTCTCCCATCATGTTCAGCTCGTCTGTTGATCCTTGCAGCATACTGTTTCCAAAAAAATGGTTCAAATCATTTATTCATATTAAAATTGTATGAATTAAGAACCTATTTTTTGCGCTAGATATTTAACTACCCCCCACCATTTAAATATAGTTGGCTTGTATAATAATATTTATTTTCTTGAATATAAAAACTTGTAGTTAATTTATAGAAGATTTGTCTACCTACATGGCTAAGAAAGTGCACAAAACAAGTGGCCCCCAGAGATCCCCTGTGGATGAAATTACAACAATCAATATAAAATTATTTAATATTATTTGTCAAAAATATTATTTTTAAATTTCTTTTTTAAAACTTTCTTTTTGTAAAACACAACTTATATTTGAGTACTTAAAAAAAATTTATAAGAAATCATACTAACATTCTTTTAGTAAAACTCTGCTTCTTTTGGGTACCAAAACATGTGCAAATTTATAACCAACTGCCTTAACATCTCTCAGCTAAAGAAAAAAAATAAAAAATTATTAGGCCCTAACTAAATTATAATAAGACATTTTAAGGTGATTATTGTACTGTTATGTTGTTAAAAGTTACAGAGAAATATGAAAAAAAAATTGGATTTTTTGCTTCAGATCTCTGTAAGTAAATGGTTTTAATCTGAATTTAGATTTAAGAGAACCGACTTTTTTTGTTTTAGGCTTTAAAATTTTAAAATAGCATCCTACAATAATCAAATAATAGCTGAAATATCACAAAAGGTTATTATTGATTACCCATACCTACATAATAGTAGAGCTGTGATTATAAATACTTTTTAAGCTTACAATTATGGCCATGAATAGAACTATCAGTATCAGGTATTACAATTAGAGTCCTTAATAAATTGTGGATAGGGCTAATTTACAAACATACTGAAAGTAAGAGAAAAATGTAGTGTTAATAAATGTATAAATGCTAATATTTAAATTATACAAACAATTGTCTCCTTGACAGGTTCATCTAATGTAGATAGCTCATCATCTGATTTAGCTATGCCAGGAACTTCAATTTCTCCTTCAAGTGGCACATCGACAACCTGAGGATTTTAAAGAGAAAAATTATAGTTTTTAAAAACTAACAATTCAGTTCCCAAACTCAATTGTTTTAGTTTTAGTGTCAACTTGGGTACACATTGCACATTCGCAGAAGAAAGGAATTTCAACAAACACATTTTAAGAGTATTTCATCAATGTAGTGCCAATTTTGTATTTTTAAAAGAGTGTCTTAGATTTTGCTAGAACTGATTTATTTAAATGTAAACAATGCTGCTGTTACATTTCTTAGATCCATAACACTGCCCAGAAGCCTTAGGATGTGCTGTGTGAAAACATCAAGTGTAAATCTATGGAACATCACGGGGCTAACTTAGACTACTGCAGGGGTGGCATAGATAGAGTCTATCTAGATTTGGACGATATTTTGATTCGTCCCTTTGAATTCCTGACATAATGCACTCTTTAAACTGATGAAGGTACCAATAGTGCTAATGGGGGAGCCCAGGGTCACACGAAAAGGCAGTCAGAACTAAAAAAAAAAACCTGACCTAGGGTGGATCAATCTACAGAACACAAATTGTCCAGACATTTAACATTAACATCATTTTAAAAAATTGCACTGTTCTCACTAAAACTAAGACCAGCGCATAAGAGATCGCAATTCCACAGCCACCACTTATAGATCTAGTCCTAGACTGTATGTTGTGCATTTAGAATTTTCTTCTCACATTTTTGTTTTTAAGCCTCGCCATTTCACATCTCGCCTTTCACCACAAGAGAGTCAAGTTAAATTTAGTTAAAAGTAAGACTAAGGATTAAGAATCTTAAACAAGATAATTATAATCATAAAGAAGACAAAACCCTCAGACAAGCACAAAGACAAGTAAAATAGTTTAGTTTCTAGTTAGATATCTACTATCTAGAGGCCCTAAGTCTAAGCCAGCCCTAAATTTAAATGACTAGATTCTAAGTCCAGGCCACTCTAGGCCTCTGGACCTACTACTCTAGATTTAGTAGATCTAATTAATAATTATTACTATAGTAATTAAGTTTCTAGTTCTAGAATAATAATCAGATCTAGATCTAGTTTTAGAATCTAGATGTGTAATCTGTGGTTTACTTTCTGACTTTCCTACCGCACTGATTGAAAAAGAAAAGTAAAGGCATGATTCATGATGTTCATGACGATTGACGACAACAGGACAGTGACACCGACATCATAATATCAAACAGTCTAAAACTCTAAAGTCTAACTAATTAATAATTACTAAAGTCTAAAGTTAGTCTAAAGGGTAATCTATCGTTTTAGGTACGTAAAATCGCCCGCGACTTGTAATGTGAAAAACAGGTGACTCCTTAAATTTTAATAATTATTTCACATTTTGAGGAGGATTTATGTTTTTTAAAATACAAAAATGTTTCCTTGTTTCATTTATGTATCTGTTTTTAAACAATTGAATTAAAACTTTTCATTAATAAATGAAGACTAGCGATGTTTCCAACAGATGCAACCATGCTCATTTACTATAGCACTACTATAGCAGCCATCTTGTTTAAGTTTTATTTTTATAAGATTCAGGGGGAAGTCACTCTATTTTACATGTCTGCTGTTTATATAGCAAATCTTGCTCGCAGACACTGCTGTTTAAAGTTAATTTCTGGCCTATTTGATATCCTATTTATTTACTAAATATTATTTAGCCATTGATTTAGGTTTATTATCCATTTATCTATAATATTTGACACAAACATATCACAATATACCTCTATTTAAGCCTTGACAATGAGGTAACATTTTCGTACATTAATAGCCGCGGGCGATTTTACGTACCCAAAACGATAGATTACCGTCTAAAGTCTAAAGTTTAGACTCTAAACACACTAAAGTTAAACATCATCATAGATCTAGTGTGCTAAGACATAGAATCTAAAGCTTATAAACTTTCTATCAATATTATAATAAACAGTTAAACATCTATTTAATTTAGTGCCCAAAATTGTATTTAAAAATTTAAAATGGATGTAACGTAACACCTCGTCGTGAAACTCCACGTCTGCCATGATAAGCAAAGATATTTGTTGTGGTTTAGGAATAAAGAGGAATCTAAAAACAAGGACGGTATTTTATGTGGAATGCGAAAATACTTGAGCAGCGCGATTTACGCCTAAACTAGATCTAGATCTAACTACTACCAGAGTTTCTTCCAGGCATCTCTTCGGGGGGGGGGGGGGGGGGGGCGGCAAAGCCCCCCGAAATTTTTTTACCGCCCCCCCCCCCCCCCCCCGAACGAAATGAAATTTATATAATTTATATAGAAAATATATACTTTTAACAGTGTCCGCCCCCCCCCCCCCCGAAGATTTCAAGTGCCCCCCCCCCCCGGAGAAAAAAGTCTGGAACAAACACTGACTACTACTAGCCTTATACTATACATATATTTAGGTCTATAGGCCAATAATGAGAAAAGACCTTATATATTTAAATAGGCTATATACGGAGGCCTACATGAAATTAATATGGGACCTAGTAGACCTTAATATCATAAGCAGAGTTTCTTCCATGCATCTCTTCGGAGGGGGGGGGGGCAAGCCTCCTAAATTTTTTTATCGCCCCCCCCCCCCCCGAACGAAATGAAATTTATATAATTTATATAGAAAACATATACTTTTAACAGTGTCCGCCCCCCCCCCCCCTCCCCGAAGAAAGTCTACCGCCCCCCACCCGAAAATTTCAAGTGCCCCCCCCCCGGAGAAAAAAAGTCTGGAAGAAACGCTGATAGCATATACTACCACGTTTAGGCATATAGGCATAGCTATAAGCATTAGCCTACTCTCGCCTTAATAACAATGAGATGAGACTACATTCATTTGACCTATAAAAACATATACGCCATTTAGATCTAGACTAGTGTTTTTAAAAACTGAATGTTTAAAGCCAACTTATTCATCTAATTATTCTAACTGCCTTAAAAGTGTCGCAAAAAAGGAGGGGGTGAGAATAAAGAAATCTAAGGGAGATTCGTTGGCCTATCGAACACTACTCTATGGGCCTACAACAAAATGAGGGTGTGGGGAAATTGCGAGACGCGAAAAGCGAAATGGCGAGGCGGGAAAATGCGAGAAGGGCGCGAAAACGGTCGGTCACGTGACTTTTTGTCTCGCATTTTACCACAACCCGATACTTACGCTGGGTGGTGTTGAAATGCGAAGATTTCTGCGAAAAATTTACCTAACCCGATTTTCAGTGGTATTTGGTCCAGACTTCAAAGACATTTCGTTTACATTGTTAAAACTTCCTATTTTTCCGTCGCTAGACATACTGATGATTTGTCAACTTCCCCCATCTTTTGTGTCGACTTAGAATACCACCTTGTTCGAAACCGACGGAAATACCGCCGACGATAGAGCAACTTCTGTCTTTTGTGTGGAACGCCGAGGCCGCCTGATTTACCGTCTTTGAAGATCACCGTGCCCGGATCCGCTGCCGCCGCAAACATATTTTCTATTGTTGCATAGAAATTTTGTATTATAGCCTTTTATACCCTTTATACGCTTTTTTCCTAGCTTTTTTTGCCATATAAATATAAACACAAGGAAATGCCTACATCATTTGGATACAAGTATTCCGGAGGTAAGAACTACTTACAGTGTGTTTTCTCTTCCAATGTTCCTTTACACTAATTTATATTAGATTTTATATCACGGTGGTGACTTTTCCGAATTTTCCCATAAATGTTATATTATTATTTATTAATTATTAATTTATTAAATAAAATTATTTATTAATTAATTGTAAAAATATATAAAAATGTATTATTTATTATTTCCATAAACAAGTCAGAAAAAATAACCTCAAATTAAGTATACGATTACTGCCCTATGTGAAGGTGAGGACTAGATTAACCCTCCCTTATGTGTTGCTTATTCCTAAGTTTTTATGAACTCTCAGTGCCCCCAGTTTTTTTCTCTTACTTGCTGTTTGGGGGGGGGGGGGGAAATAAAAGTGACGTCACCGATATTATCAGTTGCTCGTTCTATGTCGTAAGTTATGGGCCTACTTCAAATATTTTTTAAACCAATTTGAACTTATCTGAATTTTTTGGTTTTCGTGGTGGTGTTATTTGGGGTTTTCCATAAATGACGTCACACTCGTATGGGGGGAGAGAGGAGGGGGTCTGTAATTTTATGACGATGTGTGAAGAGGGGAAGGAGGGGGGTTAGACGTTGTGAAGTCACACTAAAAAAAAGAAATGTTGGAAAAAGAATTTTAGACGTTTTTTCGCGTTTTAGAAAACTGTTTTAATAAATTGTAATATAAATTGATTAAAATACTCTATTTTGACCGAAATTAGACAAGATTTTTGGGATCGATCTATCTTCTTAGTATCTATCTATCTATATAATAAATTCTAGATAAAAATTAACAACATACAACACTCGTGTTAAAGGGTATGGCTAAATGCTTGTTTATTTTAAAACATGAAGAAAAACTTTTTTTCGCAAAAGGTGTCTCGCTATTTACCCTTGATTCCGCAGGTATGTCTCGCATTATCTTCTCGCATTTTCCCGCCTCGCCATTTCGCTTTTCGCGTCTCGCAATTTCCAAACACCCACAAAATGATACACTACTCATTACCACTAGAATTAGCCTATACAATATGCTTATAATAATATATGCACAACAATAATTTACAATTTCTAATCACAATATATAATAAAAATGTTTTAGTAACACTGGCCTTAGGAAAAAGTCAATATTGTTAGGCTCACTGGGTTAATTTAGGCTATGTCGCTACGTTTTGCGTCAGTGGGTAGAACATTACAATAGCAGAATTAAACGCCGTTATGTAAATGAACTCGAGAATTAGCATGCTAATTTCTTTTTTTCCTTTTACTGTTTTCCCTCCCCTCCCCATTTTCTCGTTTTAGTAGCATCCGACGATGTAAATCTAGATTTTTATCTGTTTGTGTCAACCCATTGCAAAATTATTTAAATTAAGGAATGAACGATCACAGTATTGGTAATAAAAACAGCGTGTAAGACGATCTTAACATTAAAAAATATTTGCCGAGTGCTTTTGATCTAGATTTACATACAAACCAACACTTTTTCTAATAACAGATCACTGCGTTTCTTTTCTATAATTTGTGCACACACGAAGCGATAGCGGCAACAGCTGAGTAAATTAGGCTAAAAAAAAAAAAAAACTTGTCTTTCTAGGTTACGACACGTAGAGAAAATATTAATCGCATGGTTGGCTTATACTGAAGACTAGTGAAGACTGATAGGGCGCAATGCAGCATTAAAAACCACTTACATTTGGAGTTAGATAGTTTCAAACTGGGGAAAAATGAAGTTGTTTTTATTATTTAGTTTTGCAGTGTTACTATTCTATGTTCGAGGATGTCCACAATGTGGAGGAGAGGACCCGGCAGTTGTAGCCCAAATGGAAAGTGAAAGTAGCGCTCCGCCAAAACCTCAAACTCAAGAATCTACTTCGGACGAGCAGACACAGACTGACAATAAAGAAGAGGAATCGTCGACAGAAAATGAGGAGCCCACACCACCACCAGTTGAAACTTCGCCACAATTGGAAGAATGTATCCTTAACTATTTTTATTAACTAATCAAATCAATGACAATATTGATTGATTTAATTAATAATTAATAATTAATTAATTATTTATTAAATTATTAGTAGGGCCTAATTTTAAGTAGTAGATCTAATTTATTAATATTAGATAGATCTAGCACCTCGGCCACATAAACTTTAGACTTTAACTTTTAAACTTTAACTTTAAACTTAAACTATACTAAAAACACAAGCCTAGGCCTTAGGCCTAACAATTAACAAAACTAATCATTTCTAAGACTAGTCTAGTGACTAGACTAACAAAAAAAATTGATTTGTAACTTAATTTACTTAAATTTACTTAAGACTTAAAGTTTAAGTCTTAAGTTAAACTATAGTTTACTATAGGCCTAATTTTAATTTGTTAATTTTATTAATGATGTAATATTAATAGACATTGGTAGTACATCAAGTTAGTCTATAAATATAATATTTTAAATCAAATATGCAGTGAGTATATTACTAGATCTTATATTAGATTAGCCTAATAATAGGCTAATACTAATATAATTAATAATATATATTTATTAGGCCTAGTAATAGTATGAAGCATACTTTTAATTTATAATCCACCCTTACTAAGCCCAGCTACCTTTACCTTTTAACCAGCTATTTACTTAGTTAACTTAGTATATGTATTTTAAGCCTATTGGCCTATAATTTATCTTTTAACTTGGTTTGGGGGCTGCTTGATACTCTATTATTCTAGTATTTATAAGTACTGTCATTTTAAGCAAACTCGTAGATAGACCATACCAGAGTAACAGTGTTGTTTCATCCTTTCTCGTTCCTACCCAAGACACATGGGGAGATGAAGTAGAGTTTATCTGTGCCAATGATCTTGGCTTATGGGGGAGGGGAGCAGATAATGTGGTCAGCACTCTGTCCAGTTGTATTTGTTTCCTTAACTTGAGTCAGGTACCCATCTGAACTGGGTGGACTCAGGGACGTGCATTGTGTCATAGAAGAAAAAAAAAGTTTAGCTCGGATAGACATTGCTAATCTATTTAAATTTAAAAGGGTTAGAATAAATAGGATTAGCCGTATAATGTATAAAAATAAATGAATTCTCACCTCTTACCTTTTCAAAGTCTTAATTTGTCATTTTTTAACATAAAGTGATTACTTCATCATGCATTACAACTGATACGTTTTTCCTAAAATGAGTCTAACTTAGCAGTTTTGGTTATAAGCTTCTTAACCCATAACTGCAGATAAACGCCACTTCCTTTTACATCGAACGAAACAACTGGAAGCAGCCAAGGGTATAGCACAGTTTGAGAATAATGAGCAGAGATACCAATTAGTCAACATGATGCTTAAACAGTTATTTAAGGTGAGGTGATTCATTATTTTTACTAGTTAAATCTCAGAGAAAACTCAAAAGAAAAATGCTTTACATCTTACGAGCCTGTAAATTTACTTTATATGTTATTGCAATGGGAGGTCGGTGTGGTTGGGTCGGTAAAGCTCATGGCTAAATAAAGTTTGCATCCCTGGGCAGATGAGGCTTGACAGCAGGGACAGCAACCCATCTAGGAGAGAAAAACTCCATAATAAAACAACTGCTGCCTTGTAGTTTGTTCTTGGTTGGACAAAGGCTATGCAAATCCTATAGTATAAGAAAAAGTTGAAATTGGAGTCAACAGCCTGTATGTTGTATAACAGGTTCAAATGTAATACTCAATTGTTTTTGAGGAAATCCCTTCCAACATTACAATTAAAAACAAAGCAGAAGTATTGCTATGGTTTTAAAGTAAAAAATGGTTAAAATAAATTAAATTAATATTTTCATTAGATCTACCCACTAAATTGAACCATAAAAGTATTCATTTTTTTAAGGATTAGTAATCCTTTAAACTTTTTAATGCAGGTCCTTGCTGAAGCAAAGCAGAATTTAACATTACATGGCTTTTTACCAGGGGATCCATTCCCAGAAGATGAAAATGTTAAAGAAGGTAACAATGTTTGGTAAATTAAATAAAATATGGTATTAGGCCAAATGAAAAATACAAAATATAAAATTAATAAGCAAATTAAAGCATTTTTTAAATGAGCAGTATAAAAATTAAACAAGAAAAAAAACCCCTATCAAATGTTAAAATCTGAAAAATAGTTTTGTTTTCCCCCTTAATTTTTTATTTGTTCTGAGTATTTCTTTGACTGTTCACATTTGCTAATTGGAGTTACAGACAGACTAACTTCATCTTACTTTAAAATCTTAACCCCATGCCTAGGTTTAATGAACCAACAAAATTGAGACTCTCATTTGTCTTTGACTTTTGAGAAGCAGAAATACTACTCTTATCTATGGAGACAATGTATACATCATTTACTTCATGATTCACACATCTGCTTATTCCCATCTTATCTCTTCTATTTCTATAGGAGTTGGAGATAAAAAAACAACAAAGTAACTGTTTTTTTTTATCAGATAAGAAGTTAATTTTGGGCTAACTTTTAGAATGGACATGTTATATTTGAAAAATGATCCATGTAAATTTAAAACTTACTGCAACAGAGTTAAAAAAAATCTCTGAACCTTAAACAAATTTCAAGTGGAAATGCAATTTTTACAAATGTTATATTAAGCATCTGTTTTGCTTTTATCACTTTCCATTCAGTACTATAAATCTTCTACTGTCACTTAAATTTAGGAGTAAAGAAAATAGAAAATCTATTAAAATGAAAGTGTCCCTCCTATAAAATAAATACTTAAAACACATTTAGGGCATGGATGATTGATGGTAAAAAAACATTTCCAAGATAGCGCCATCACCATGGCAACAGCAGGAAATGTTCTGCCATTTTTTGCATTTTTAAACTTAACTCTTTGAGTTATAACTATATGCTAAATATGATAGCATTAGGTTTGGAAATAATCATTTTGGTTAATATGGTACTCATCACCTGTTAATGCCCTTAATGCCATTTATATATTATATATAGATCCATATGTTACTTGATGATTTAGAATTCATGTTTTCTTAAAGATGTGCATTTTGGGCAATTTAATAAAAGCATTTTGCACCCAATCAGTAATCACTCAAAAGGGTTGCTTGTACATTTAAGAATAATTTGGAGATGTTCCGAAAGAGTGATGTTAAGAATTACAGTAACTAATAATGACTTATAATCCTTAAGTTGAAACTTTACAATTTTTAATCTTGTTTAGACATTGAAAACGTTGATTGAAAAAATATTGGTGTTTGTTGACCTTAAGTTTCTGAGTCTCTGTTAGTTTAAAAATTACTCTTTTGTGTTCATGATCTTTTCCCTTCTTGTACCCAAAACACATAGGGTAGATGAAGTAGAGTTTATCTGTTTCAATTACCTCAGCATACAACGGGATAATGTGGTCAGCATTATGCCCGGCTTTTGTTTCCATAACTTGAGTCAGGTACCCATAAGAGCTGAGTGAACTCAGACGTCCTACAAACTTGAACCCATGATCCAAACTCGAGACTTTCGGGTTAACAATCAAGTGCTCTACCGTTAGGCCACACTATTCCAATACTTATGTGTTGGTTAGCCATTATTCTCTTTATAATCATATTGATTTGTAATCTCTATTTAAAAATCTCACATTAATTAAATTATTCTTCAGCCTTTTCTAAGGTGCTTGAAAACACAGCCATGTTTGGTGATCTTGTTCTTTTCATGCCTGAAGTTGTCCATAGCATGTACGACAAAGAAAAGGAATGGCAGGTGCTCCTGGCATGGTGCTATGGCTTCAGTACTCAGTCAGCTGTCTATTCCGGACAGTTCAAGGCAATCCTCAACATGGTAAAGATTATAGATTATTTCCAAATGTTTTGCTTTCTGATGATTAAATTAACGTAAGCACATTGCAAATTAAAAAAAAACATTATATAGCTTTACTTTAAACACATTATAAAATTGGGTTAAAAGCATTGGCTTCTATATTTTGTAAAGGTTTCTTGAATGGCTACAACTTTACTATTATTGTTAAACTAAAAATTATGTTTATATTCTTAGTTTAAATACATTTAAAACAAAGTTTTTACGCTGGTATTTTTTGTGGCAAATATGCTCTAGCGAATCATACCGCTTATAAATAGATATAGCCGCAACTACAGAATGACTTGTTTGGTCTAGGGTTTGTCTCGCTGGACAAGAGGTCCCTTAATAGTTAATATTGCGTTTATTAATGTTATGTTATTATTATTGACTGACTGCCGAATTTTGGCTCAGTGAAAAGGTTTAAAATTATGACTAAGTAATTAACTCAGTTTCACAATCATTTAACTTTTAATACATGAATTATTGGCATAGGAGTCATGATACAACTTAGAGTAGCCTGGAATGGGCGACTGGTCTTCAGGACGGCGTGGTCACACTTGCTCACACAGACCTCTGTACTGTCTAAGTTGTTTTAGCCCCAAGCTGGCCGGCTGTAAAGACATTTGACAATCTTCCTAACATATGCGTGCTATAAACATTCATTCAGACTTCAGACATACAATTTTATTATTGTAACAATGTTAATACTACATTTACGTTAGCCTGACATAGGGCCTACAAAAAACATTACTAGAAAATATGCTTTTCATTCATACATTGTTTTATACTCATTCCATATTTATTAATTAATATATATATATATATATATAACAGTACAGTTAATAAAAGTAAGTGTCCATTACCTTCCAAAGAAGCCACACAATCCTCTACACACATTGCCAAACGTACGTTTAATTTCTCCGTGGAGAACAAGTGCCGTAGCACCAAAATAAGTGTATTTTATAATGGCTAGTGCCTTGGCACCAAAAAACGTGTACCTCCGAAGAGGGGAGAAGGTAGAGTGACCGGACTGTAGCGTCCCTACCCTACATGTCACATGACTCAGGCTCTGCCCTCGTGACTGCAGTCCGGGGTCGAGGCCCGGTCAGCCTTACGATACCGCTGGACTCAGGTCCAGGTGTGTACCGTTACCTGTGGGGTAGTAGGAAGGGGGGAGAGGTGGAGACACCATGATAGATATTTATAATCTATCATAACATTTTTTTCTACTTACTAGTAGGCTTATTTAAAGATTGTAAAAATATAATATAATATCTACATTTTTTAAACAGTAAGACTACATTTATCCTTTCCAAGCCCATCATTTCTAAGTTTAGATCCCTTAAGAAAAAATGTTTGCTTTTAACCCGATGAAATTAATGTTGTATATTTTCCATATTAGAAATCACTCTAAATAAGTATTATCTGACCTTTGTTACTGTACACATGGGATAAATATTAATAAACAACATGCTTAAAAACCAGTCTTCTACAATCTAGTATCTCTATTTTTCAATTACAAATAATGTTTATTTTTTAAAGTACTAGTTAGAAAAAAAATAATTATAAAGATGCACTTTTCTGTAAAGTTTGTAACAAATTCAGTCATTAGAAATTGGTCAAAATTTAGTATAAGATTTAACTACAAACCTGTAATAAGCTAAAGTTCACTTGTATTGTTGAGCCATACAAAATATATGTTATAGGACTAGCTTTAGAGGTCTTTTTAAAATTTGACAAGGTAAACCTTTTGTATGCTTGCCATTTACTTATTTATTGACATAAATTTTAAAGCAAATTTTCAGTAGATATTTTTTAATAAATTGTATTATTATATTGTTTGTTTTACTTCTAAAAAAAACTTATTAAACTAATTTTTTTTTATTCATCTTGATAAGTACAAAGTCAAAATCCACTTTTATTTTCTTGAATATATTTCTGTTTAAAATTGTTGAAAAAAGTAAGATAGAATTTATGCACTAGAACATAGTACATTTTTATTAAAAGGTTTAAACTCTTTCTTCCTAGGAAGTAATTTATCTACTTTTATTTCAGATGGCGCAAGAAGCAAATATTATTCCAAAGGATAAATTCTTTATAAATCCTTATTTAGCATTAACTAAGGTAAGTAGTGTGAGCACTTAGTTAAAATAATTGTTTTATTAAAATATTGGGCTTTCACTTCCAATTAATGTTAACATTCAATTTTATTGGGGCGACTGCTAGTCTCTAGTGTTCTTCTTATTCTAAGGAATTATCTGTTATTACATAATTTCACTCCTTACTTTTCATTTAGGTATTGAATTAATAAATATTTATAACTTCAAATATCCACATTTAACTTCCCTTCTTTTTACCTTTTATTGAAATTTGGTTATTTTTGTTTTTAAAAATTTGGTTTTCTTTTTTAAGTAATTTTTTTTTTTCCAGCTCCAAAACGATCTCACAGATAAAATGAAAAAGAAACAAGAAAAAGAAAAGAAAGACGCAATCAAACTAAAAAAGAAGAAGGAAAGAGGACCAAAATTAAGAAAAACAGAACTTTAAGGTCCATTATAAAATGAACATTTGACTCTCTTTATGAAAAATTTTTTAAAATCTCAAAATAAATGATGAAATTTTCTATCATAAATTACTTTGACTTTACAGAAAGTCCTTAATTGACTTATTCTTTATTACAAAATAAGCAAGAAAAACCTCAAATGTTTAAAAATTTATTTACACATTTGTTTTCATTTTATGCAGATACTTTTACCCCAAAAATTTACTACTTCCTATTTATTTCAACAAATCTGACAAACATTGTAGAGCCTGTTCATTACAAGTCTTGCTATTTAGCTGGAAGTCACTCGGGAGTTCTTTAGACTTGAACCATGTAAAATCTTCTATGGAAAAGTACTCAATTTTTGTTTCAGTGTTTAGGAAGTATTCTTGTCATTTAAGATCTTCTAATGGAAAGTATTCTGTTCCTTTTTCAATGTTATATCAAAGACCAACAATAAATTTTAAAAGTTTTTTTTTGCTCTATAATTCAATTGTATCTTTTTATTCAAATATGAAAATCTCTTTATACTTCTCCCCTTTACAAACTTTAAATCATTTTTTATCAAGGTTCAAAAGTATTAACAAAATTAGCAGAGTTCAAATATAGATTCGTTTGACTTTGTACCGATGTCTTGGTTAAGATAAAATACGTCATAATAAAACGGTTTAAATGATCAAGAGAATTTGAGAACAATTTTAACATTCATTGATGTAGATTAAAATTTTGCATTCGTAAAATAATTATTTAAAAAAAAAAACATTTTAAAAAAAAGTTTAGATTTAAAACAAACAATCAAACATTTTTTTCAATTAGAAACTTAAAAAACAATTGAAATCCTTAGTTTCAAAATTAGAAAATGGTAATTACTGTTTTAATTTTATTTATACTTTTCCACACTGTATTGTTTAAAATACCTTGTACTTTTATGTAATCCACAAACCTTATATTACTTACCCGAACCTTTAACATATAAATATAATTAATCCATACCTGGCAAAAGTTAAGTGGAAAAGACAGTTGAGAATTTGAATCACTAAACTAGTGTTACAGGGGAATGTTTGGGTGAGATAAACACAAATAAACTTTACTTAACAAATCTTTATTTCCATCAAAACAAAAGCACTACATAATTTCAAACTCAAATTATTAATCCAAACAAAATATTTTACTGTTCCTGGAAGTTACTACTACATTACTAGAAAAAAAAACATTTAAAATACAATACAGGAGAAAATAATGGGTCAAAATATCAAAAGATTGTACATACAGATATTTACATATAGTAAAACTGATATAAAAGTATAAGTTCTGAGGTGTTGTTTATTGGTATAAACATGAGTATATCTGCCATTATAATATGAGTACAATTTGCAATGCATGTATAATGTTGATAATTGTTCGGTTTTTATTGTTGATACAAAAGAGGGTATGGTCTTAAAATGTTTGCTGCATTAATTATTAAACATGCTAATGCATTATGTGAATTTATATTTAAAAAAAATGCTGATGTATGGAAAAAAGTATTTTGAAAGTTGCAATGAAAAAAAAATGCCTATGCGTGTTAATGAGATATATAGTGATATTTTAAATTGTATCTTAATGAAGGTGAATTTGTATTAGAAGTTGAATTGTTTTGAATCAAAATTTTATGTCATTGTGAACTTTGTTAAAAGGTTCTTGTTAACTTCAGAATGTAGATAGAAGTTTAAAATGTAAATTTTTTTTTATTTTTCATAGAAATGTTGGTACAATTTTGATTTATTTAAAAAAAAAAACTTACTAAAGGCACAACATATTCCATATGAATTTTAAAATAATAAATTTTTGAAACCCTGTTTGTGGTCAGCTTCATTTATTAACATATTAAAAGCACAAATTTTTATTATTAATTAATACACATCCCTACATTATGGTTTAACTATTTTTTCAAAAGTAAATAATATTTATTAAGTTTGAATGTAGTTACTAAGTTTCAAAATCTCACAGTAGCTTGATTTAGTATAAAGACAGTTAAGTTAAATCATTCTTGCTCTAGATGGAATTCTTTAATTTAGAAAATGCTGTGCCTTGTCATAAGATGTTTGCATTTATTTGTTATAGGTCATTGTTTCTAGCTGACCTGGCAAGGTACATAATGTTTCTTTTCCTTGTTTCCTTTTTGTTGCATGTTGCCTATGCAAATAAATGATACAAAATTTACTTGTTTGCTGAATTTTATGTAACAATAGTTTTTCTTTTTTTGATCAATATGATAGAGCTTTTTAAACATCTGAAGTCTTAAAGTTATGCCATTAAAAACTTGAGGTAAAAATATTAAATATTGCAAGTATTGCATTATGTAACAGATCAACCAGGGCTAAAATGTTTTGTCAAAGTGAAAAGTTAAAATTCCAATACATTTTTATAATACAAACTATCAGTACATTTCTTGGGACTTGTATTTTCTTGAAATACATCTCAGAGAGTAAATACTGAAAAATTACACAATCGAAGGCAAAATGGATGAAAAGTTGTGATTAAATAAGCATAGCACCATGCAATTTTATATAACAGGAGGTTGAAAACATAAATTACAATGTAGAAGAAATAATAAATTATTACAAACATTTCTATAATAGTTTAGCTTTTTTAAGCACATGTTATTGAAATTTGTTTTGCAATTATTTTATCTAAAACCATACAATTTTCAATTGAAAATGTTAATAGCAAAAAAAAAAAAAAAATCAAAGTTTTTTTAATGCCCCTTTTATTTTTATATATAAAAAACCCCCCAACTAAACCTTGATACATAATTAAACAAATTGAGCACAACAACTAATACCGAAGTTAATCTTCTACTTGAGGAAAACATTTATAATTATGTCTACATTTAATTTCTTAATGAGTTATATATGTTTTTTTAATTCTGTTTGAGCAAAATGTGTAGAACACTTTAGGTCATCTCTTAAATAATAATTCCTTTAAACACTGAACATATGTAAAAAAAAAGTTGAAGCTGCCTTCCAAATATAAATTTTTTTTTTACACATTGACGATTAATTAAATGTAGCCAATTTCAAGTTTTACTTGGTGATTATTGTTTACTTTATGGATAAAAAGGGTAATAAAAAACTTAAAGTATTTAGAAAAAAGCTGATTTAAGTTGGTTAAAAGCTCTATGTAGAGAATATTTATTTAAGTTTACATAGCTATCTTTAAAAAAATAACAAATTACATATTAAATTAGTTTCAAATAATTAAAATTCCTTTGGAAACAGCACTTTTCTTTGTTAGGTAAACTGTACAGAGATAACAAAAAAAATGTTATATATATATATATATATAAACAGTATTCCCCTAGCACTTTTTTTTAAAAACTTTTAAGAAAACGTTTTTAAATTAAAGAAATGTATTTAAAATCTAAGGAGCATTTTTAACATTATTTTCATACTTCCATTTAAAAGAGCTATTCAATAAAAAGTACTTGAAGCATTGCACAAAGGCCTGACATGAAATGAATTTTCATTCAATAGTTTACATGAAATGTGAAGAAAATAAGCTTAAAATGTATATTACAACACCAGTGACATTTCTGCAGGTTGAATATATGTCAGCATTATGCACATGTATATTACTTGCACACAAGAAAATTTGTTGTAATGAACAAGTTTAAAAAAAAAATTAAGTACAGCTAAACTGCTGAGAGTAAAAGTTTAATTCTTACATAAAATTTTAATCATTAAAGTATCATCAAATCAAAATTATATAAAAAATGTACATATTTTAACTAAAATATATATTTGTTTTCTTATAGGATACTTTTAAGAATGAAAGCAAATTTCATAGTTTATTTGAGATTTAATTTTAAACATACAAAATTTTACTACATTTCTATTTGTTAGATTTTAAAACAACACTTTTTGATTAAAAAAGCTTTTCAGATTGAAAAATTATTTACAAAATTATTAGAAAAAAGGCATGCTTAAAAAGATACACACATTGTCAGAAGATAAGGCAAAATTAAAAAAAATTGAAGTTAGTTTGATTAAAAAAAACATTTTTAAAAATCTAATTTAAAACAAAAGTGTTTGGTCATTCGATTTGATTAGAAAATTAAAGCTCAAACCAAAGGGTCGGTTGTGGGTTTATTTTCCGACTAGTCCATCATTGTTAATTTACAGAAAAATTCTATTTTATGAGAAAAAAAAAGGAGCCATTTACTTATATTTTGAGTAGATGTGCCAAGATTTATAACTTTTGGGTTAAATCACCAGTATTGACAATTTAATTTTAATGAATAACAGTAGTTACTGCTTCTAGAAGTATTTAAAAAAAAAAACACTATTAAGATACTTTTAACCCTACTTAGATATAAATTACTCAGCATTTACAAATTATTTGCATTGAATAATATATTCAGAAAATATTTGCAGACAATCAAGGGCAGCTTACTCTGGCAATGTTTTATGTAACAGCTTATCCAAAAACCAATGACAATGATTGGGTGAAATTGAAATGATAATGACAAAATAAAAAGGACTACACTGATTAAATATTATTTACATTAAATACAAGTATTAACATTTAAATCTCATTAACATTAATTTAGTTCAACTAATTCTGGTACCATTTTAAAACTAGTCATTCAAAAATCTGACAAGGTCCATACGCTAAAAATATCTGCTGCCTTAATAATAGGTGATTTAAGTAAATACTTTTATGCTGTTGTACTCAGTATGTTATTCAGAATTTTGAAACTAGAATAACAGAAAATCATCTAGATTATTATCCTTTAGACAAGAGAATTCATAATAAAAGAATTACAAGATAATGTTTTTAATTTTACTATGCTATGCAGGTAATAGGTCCTCTGGAAAAGGTTTTTTAAAAATGTAACAAATTATTTATAATTAAAAATGGGTTGGGAATATAAATTTGGATACTTATTTAAAATTAACTGCCAAACTGATACAAAATGTATTGCATTTTAATTTAATGACTTTGCTTATTTTAAATACTTGCTCTTAACTTAGTGCAACACAAAACCATCATTTATACCATACAAAAATATTACAGAGCATTTATTTTCTCCAGTGGTTTCTAACATAAAAGTTTTTTAATTGATTTAAATTCCGTATTTCGTTGTGGTTAAAATTGTTTCTCAGGACCAAAAAAAAAATCGTTATTCCATTAGTGGTACCCACTGTCCATCCCTGACATCCACGTTTGCTAGTCATGGGTTGCGCTCTTTCTGGTAGGCGTGGTACCAGATCTTGGACAAACAAATGGCTGAGTGGAAGCGGAAGTAAATGAAGAGGGGAACACACAGATGGAGCATGATATTCCATGGCAGTATTCCATAAAACTCCAAGTGAAATGGCACAACCATGGTCTTCTTGATCTCAAACATGCTGACAACCCAGAGCGCCAGGTTGCAAACCAGCAAAAAGGTGACAATAGCACGGCCTGGTTTGCTCTCTACTTGTCCGTCATTATCTGCTCGACGGCAGAGACCATCCAGGATGAAAATTGCCTGTGAGTTAAAAAAAAGTTGCTTTTACTACTATTCAAACTAATAATAGAAATATTAGAAATTTCTTCTAGTTCTTTAAAATTATGGATAATTGCATGAAAAATAAAGTAACATTACATCTAGGTTTAATTCAACTTTGTTATTTAAAAAAAGTTAGTGATTTACCCTATTAAGAATTAAGGTATAAATAGAATATAGATCTAACTTATGACAAAAAAAAATTAATGCTGACAGGTTTTATTTCCATTGAAATTATTTAATATTTATCTGATAAAGGATAATAATATCAATTTTCTAAATTCAGTACATTTTTTTAGAAAGCAAACCCGTTACTTTCAAGAAAACTAAAACAAATTGTATTACTATAACTACATCAAGGGACAGAGTGGTCTAGCGGTAGAGAGCTGGACTACTAATCCGTAAGTCTCGAGTTCAAATCCGGGTTCAAGTTAGTAGACCGTCCTTGGTCCACCCAACTCTGATGGGCACCTAACTCAGGTTAGGGTAAGTAAAGGCGGCTGGTCATAGTGCTGACCACACTGTTTCTTCAAATGCTGAGGTCACAGAAACAAGTGAACTCTACTTCACTTGCCCCATAGACCGTCAGGTTTGAAAGGGACACTTTCCTTTATTTTAATAACTACATCACTTAAAAATATAAGAATATTGTTAAAAGAAAAAAATGAAGGTATTTATCCTACCTGAAGTGTTGACTCTAAAATTCCAACACAAATAACAGCAAGTGATAAAATGCTTATCACTCCATGCACCTCCACCATGGAGGCAGATGAGATAAGCATGAAGCTCAAATAGATGTAAGCACCACCAAGGGAAATCACCAGCAAGACAGCATCCAAAGAGAGGTAATTCTCCAGGAATCTGAGCTGCACAAAGCGCAACATCCCAAACAAGATGCAGCTTCCAGTGATGATGATTAAAGAGATCTCCATCACAAAGAAAATCTAAAAAAATAAAAATTTTTAAACTGTGCATAATCTATAGAAATTATTTTTAGCTCACTCTTATATAAAGAATGGGACAGCATGGCCTAAGCAGTAGAGCGCTAGGCTGTAACCTGAAAGTTTTGACTTCGAATCCGGGTCCAAATCAGTAGAACGTCCCTGAGTCCATCCAACTCTGATGGGTACCTAACTCATGTTAGGGAAAGTAAAGGTGGCAGGGCAAAGTGCTGACCACACCTTCCTTTTATATGCCATGGTAAAGAAACATATGAGCTATACTTCATGTGCCCAATGGATCGCTAAGTCTAAAGCGGAATCTTTACTTTTTTTCACTCATATAAAGACTATATTCTTATTTTATGATTAAAAATTTAATTTTTAAAAGCAAATCTTTAATAATAAAACTACAAATACACAACAAAAGGAAAGGAATATAAAACTGTCTATAACAAATTGAAAATCTGATTTACCTTAATTGCTGTGTGAGGGTGATTCAGTCGACTTTCAAAAACAAAGAACGTCGCAATGGCGATGAGAGTCACAACTGCAACCAGTAATCCAGTGAATAAACCTTTGTTGGCCTTCTCACAGTCCATGCCCACGGCACCTGCAGGCACACTGGAGGTCAAGGACGTGTGGCTCGGCCAGCGCTGGGTGACTTTTACCCCCACATACTGGTACATACGATAGATAATGCCTGAAGCAATAATGCTGAAAACAAACAGAAATCATCCAATCATCAGTTTTCAGCATGTGATAGAATCTTTGAAGAAAGTGAAAAGAATGTTTAAATTCTCTACACATTTTTATTAAATCATAAGGTCAATATGTGTATCAATACTGTTTGGTTAGGTTGCTTAAATTTGTTATCACATTAATAATATTATCACATTAATAATATTTCTATAGAAACTAAACGTTAATCTTTAGCTAAACTTAAGCTTTAAAATTAACCATAACACGAATTTGTTCAGTTAAATTTCATTTTTAAGGTATAAAGAAAATCATTGTGAGTTATCAATCAAACGGAGGAAAATTATTTTTAATAACATTCTAAAATAGATGAATATTTTAAAGTTTCAATGAATTGAGTATTTTGTTTATTTTGAAAAATAAAATGTCACCAGACCTGTATATGATGGTGCATGGGAACAAATAAGGGGAAGCAGTTCTGGCTAAAGTGACATCTTCATAGCAGCTTCTGGAGTTACCTTCCATACTTGTGTTTTCTAAAACATTTCAACACAAACTTTAGAAATTTATAAATATTTAGGAAAAACTAACTAATTAATTAAATGGGATGTTGGAAAACTTAAAGTAAATGATGGGAAATAGTCAAGATAATTATTTTTAATTGTAAGTAAAAATGACAACTCAAACAAATAATAGAGATGTGTGTACAATTGTTTTATGGTCGCTACTAACCATTTCGAATAGCAAAATAATTCTGTTGCTTAAAGTCCTCTGCTGTTTCAGTGATGGCTGTTACAAACCAGACTGCCAGATTGGTTGCTAGGAGATGCATCAGGCCAAACCTTACAGATGCCTTGTTTTTATCAATCACAAGCTGGAATCATACAAGTATTTTTATAGGTTTATAGTCCTTACAAATATATTACGCTATATAAAAGCAAACTTAAAAGACATTTTTTAATAACTCATTCCTACAGTCTTTTTGTTATAAAGTGTTATTCTTCCTTAAACAAAAAATAAGAAAAAATATGACTCACAAGAGAAAAACTATAGTTTAAACAAAAAAGGCAAGGAAATAAAGATTTTGAACTAACTTGTAAAACTATTATGAAGAATGCATAAATGCTTTACTTATGTATTTTACAACATTGATTGTGTTTGTGGTTAAATGCCATTTGCTAATGGAGTTTGATTTTTAAGGGATACAATTATGGGTCCCAAAAACATCAAAGAATGTATTTAAAGTATCCATGTATTAAGCTTAGAAAATATCTGTTATCTCCCTTGATTGAACAAAACAACATTATACTGGAGTTTAAATATTTGCTAGGTAAAGGATTTTCGTATTACATTTGAATTTGATAAGCGAAAACAAAAATTTTTGTCCTTAAATTTCTGATCAATAGCTAAGTTATGTTTTTTTTTAAAATTTTTTTTTATGTTTATTCCAAAAATGTTAACAAATTTAATGGGAGATAACACATCCCCATTACTTCAAAATACCCATTCCAATTTGTTTATAAAGTTTTAAAACTAGTGCAACCACAGAGAACTGATGTTTCACCTTGTGGTTCTTGAACAGGAAAAATGTCTGGATAAAGGTAAAAATCAAATGCAGGACATAGACCACTGTAAAGATGTAGCTCTCACAGGTAGTCGTGTTCTCTGTCTCAAAGTATGATGCAATGTGGAAACCATCCAGGGTAACACTGCCAATAGAAAATGCTGAAAAGACAAAGAAACAGATTTTAATAAAGATTTGTTTTAAAGTTTACTTTTATGATTTTTTTCTTCTGTTTCTTATTTTTACTTAACATTTCAGTGTTTTTAAAATGTTAGTTATAAGTTTACTCAAAAGGCTTATCCCAGAACTATCAGCCAAGAAATCAAGTATTGCTAACGTTTTCCCCTACTTTGAAAATAAAAATGCACACTTTCTCTAATGTAAGTGTCAAACTTTATACAGTTAATGAAATAGGCTTTATACTGGCCATAATTCATTATTAAAATGAGATTTTAAAAAGTTTACTGATTCATGAAATAAGACAATACAATGAATTTAATAATATATTCTCAGCCTTTATTCATCATGCTCAATGAGCTGAAATTAAACTTCTCAACTCCATTGGCCTGAATTTGGTAAAATGTAAGTAAATAACCACTTAACCTCCACCATATCAATATTTTTTAAGTTAGATTTCTTTATAAGATAATGGTTTTTATATTAATCTTGAATAATATTTTCATACAAAGTCATTATTATTAATTTTCACATCTGTCCCTCCTGGTCCGTTTTCATATTTATCAAAATTCTTTTTTTAAACAGAAAAAAAAGAAAATTAAAAATATTTAAGCACTTTTCATTTCACTTGTTATAGTTATAGCCCTCTTAAACTCTTAAGGCTGAGGAACTAGTTAAATTTTCACTTGGTTAAACTGTATTACTACCTCTATAGAAAACACCCACTCTGGATAACTCAATTATTTTACAGTTCAAGGAGAAATATCAGAAAGGGAGGTGAGAACAAGAAGAAAAGTTACCACGTTTTGAAAGATAGATCTAGTAAGGAAAAAAGATTTTACCTAGTGCACCAAGCCTTAGGTAAAAATTGATGCCCTCCCCAACATGAGCAACCTCTCCATCAGCAGGAACTGCCATTTGGGATCTACAATATACACAGAAAATTGAGATTAGATGTTTACTTTTTTACTAAAGGAAAGGGACTATGAAAATATTATTGGAGAAACAAAACAATAAAAATAATAGCTTTTTATAGCATGTCAGTAAAGGAGAAATTTTATATTATTATTATTAAACAAAGTTTAAGAAAAAATATAAATACATGAGTTTTGAGTAAACAAATGGCAAAATATTATTTGTTTATGAAAGCCGTTTTATTTATTTTAAAAACATTTTATAAGCTTTTTTAAAAAAAAAACTTAAAGTTTATAATTTTTTTTGTATTAAAAAGCTTAAGAAAACAACAGAAAAAATAATCAAGGTAAAAAAGTAAAATCAAATATGAAAGGTGACTGACCTAGTGGATAGAGTAGACATCTGGTCCATAGGCTCCTTCCTGGAGTCAAATGTCTCCTCTCCATCAACAATGATGTGCTGGTGTTCATTGTCTTGCTTTCTTGTGGGAGATGGGGTCAGTTGCAGATTATCCTGCAACAAAGCAGGAATTCCCAAGGTTTGTTAGCAAAATCAAATATAAATAATATTTATTATTTATGTTCTAATTAGTCCCCAATTAATCACAGATCTAATGTATATTTATACTACCGTACAGTATAGATCTATTTGACTACATACGTTTCATTTGTACAGTCTAAATTAATATGGTAAGTAATGTATACTATTTAACTAACTCAACAAGCCCAGATCCAGATCTAAAGCTAGAGTTAGATCTGTTACGAACATCCCTTCTGTCAGCCAGATAGGAAGACAGTTTTAATTGTAAGCAAATATTATATTTAAAATAAGATATTATATCTATATACTGTTGAATTGTGTAGGCTAAGTGTAGGGAATGGGTAAAACATGTGTTACAGTGTGTGAGCACAACCCCTCAAGGGTCAAAATAATGCACGTAACTTCTTAACCATAGGATAGAGAAAAACCTAAAAATAAAAATAAATCTACAAATGCAGAAAAACCGGTCAAGTGCCGGAAACTTTGGTGTAAATAACAAAACTCACCTGATCTCGCCGAATGACGACACGGATATTGTTGTCAAAGTAGTTGTTCCGGACTCGAACTCCTCTCAGGATGCAGATTTGGAAGTAAAGCAGAACACCGAGTGATCCCAGGTACAGGTAAATAAGGAACACCTGGGTAGCATATGGTAATAAAGCCTAGAAACAAATACTTCATCGACATCAACAGTATGCAAATAATTTTGTATTGACGCCAAAAATAAAACACGAATTAGGTAAGCATGATAATCATATTCATAAATATTGGGTTTAAAAATTAATTTAACTACGTCCTTACACTTTAATATATTCAAAGGCTTCAATGTAATTTTTTTTATTTAATAAGATATATTTCGCAATATAGTGAATATGTCCTTTTCAATAAAAATATATTCTTGCGATAACACAAAAATGTGCGTATTTTAAACACATGTTCATTATTTGCACGAAAATGGTTTCTATTTTCGAATTACTCACTACACGGACACCGCTTCAACTTGAACTCACACAGCATAAACAAACAAGATACGGAAGACGGGATATTCTGGACTATCTCATAGAATAACTCAGCTGAACAGGCTCGATGATAGGAAGACAAGACACCCCCCCCCTCCCAGATAATAAGGTAAATTGTAGGGGCTGGTGCGTGTTAACCGAGCGTAGCAATCTAATCACTTGTATTGATCAGTAAACATACATGGGTTTATCTACCGCGCTGGATGATGTCGTGCCTGGGATATGGGAGTACTTGAACTAGTATATTTACCCGTAGGCGAGTTGGCTATTGGTTAAATACTAATAGTGTATAAAAAGTCTCCTAAATTTTGTTTTTAGAGAGGGGTCGTCCGTAAGTGACGTCATGTTATTTATGACGATCTCTGAACCATTTTTAAAAAAAATATACATGATACATCAGGTACAGCACATTTCAAAATATCACATATACAAGCCACATATAACATCAATATTTCTCAATATACTACACTCATAAAACGTTACAGAACTTAATAAACTACATTATTTAACAAATACACTAATTTCTATAAATATTAATTAAAATTTGGGAACTCTGGTGTTAAAAAAATGTCTTTAAAAACCTACCTCTAAGTAGTAAAGGTGCTGTCTCTCTTTGACTGTCAGGGCATTAGCTACAGAGAAAACGATGCCAAATACTACAAGTAAGAGGGCGTAGAGGCCACACAGGAGCTTGGTCAAGGCAGATCTGTGGAAAGTTAGAACATAGAGCATATTAGGGTATGTGGTATAGTATTTATTTTGGTGCGTAAGCAGCGTAACGGTGTATTGGGGTTTATAAGGTTGTGTATATATTAGGGAGTATTTATTTGAGTGCAGTGAGGTTTACAAGTGTGTATTTATTAAGATGAATAAAGATGGATATAAGGGTGTATGTATTAGAGTGTATATCCGACGTCCAGCGTAGAAAGACAGTTTCTCATCCGTAAACCCTCCCCACCCTGGGCAAAGGAAAACTGGCAGGCGAGGAAAAACAGAGATGCTAATCGGGGAGAGCAACAAGAAAGTAGTAGTACAGGTACCAAAGGGATCAGCTGGAAAAATCAGTCCTCTTGTCTGGTAGGCTTTATGCACTTGTGGTGCGACTGACTAATTACTAGTGGTACTACAAGTAGTACTGTAGTAGTACTACTTCTTCCACTAATAATTCTACAGCCTAGGTGAGGTACATGTTCTAAAATAAAACACGTTGAAGCACTGCTTTTTAAAACATTTCTTGACATGGCTAATATACATTCTTTGTGATGGCAAATACATAGCTCATTATTGCGACAACCATACAGAACAGCTCTGATTGAGTATAATCACCACATCACGATGACAGTTATTTCCCCTGAATAATGATCGACTCCTATTAAAAATATGCTTACGTAAAGTAAATATGTACACTGAATGTAACTAAATTTCTGAAGTTTTTGTCAACAGCAGACAGGAGTATAATAAAATAATATATTATTCTAAATATAAACTCACTCTTAAAATTATACGTTGTTTTAATGGTATTAATAAAGGATGGAATACTCATATTTGAAAAAGGTTAGCATTTGCATATAAAATTCCGAAAGGTTAGTTTAGAATATTGATATGCGGGTCGAGTACTAGATAATGTGTGGGTATTTTTAGATTCACTAGCAACGCCTAGATGGTGAAGTAGGAAGGTACGGAGAAATGAGAGCATCGTTCACTGCACACCAGTACAAAGAGGGGACTAAAGGGAAGGGGGTGAGGGTGGGGGAGGGGGAGTGAGGATGGGGGTGGGTAGGGAAGGAGAGCGAGAGAAAGAAGAAGAAGAAGAAGTAGGGAGGAGGAATTTAAAAAAAAAAAATCCCCAACAAACCAAGGGAGACAAGCGTGGTGCAGAATGATAGCAGAAGCGCAGTGAGATGAAGGGAGATAACCAGGGGTTTCCAGCTTAAGAATCGTTAACATCTTTAACAATGAGGAAACCATTAGCGGCTCAGCAGGTTTTAATTAGATGTTGTCTGAATGAATAATAACACCGGGCGGCACATAAATAAGGTCATATAGGCCTATATATATTTATTTATTGTATTCATGTGCATAGACGTCTGTATATATCTTTGGTTAAACCGAATCTAAAGATTTTACTGATGTGCAGGGGCGGAACTACAGTGCCGCCAGACCCCGCAATGCGGGGGGGCCCACGACGTTTAGGGGCCCAATTCCGACCAAAAAAAAACAATGAATTTTCTTTTTATAAATAATATTTTTCGCGCACCTTGATAGTGGTTTTGTAAAAAACAAACAGGTCTACTATAGCAGTGATTGTTCTACAGTAACCAACACACACTGTTGTGTAGAAAAATATAAAATCTATAAGAGCTCTGCTTTGAAAGATAGGCAAACGTTCACACTACTTACATGACTTACTGCCCTTCTTTAAAATAAGGGTGCCCATGAAGCTCATTTAAATAGTTTTATACTGTGTAAGTTAAAAAGCAATTTATTCTCTTAATTATTATCTAAATAACGGATACTAAAGAATCCTAAAGGTATAAAAATGATTGTATTCAAAACGAATAATATAAATACAAAAAATCATAAAATTAAACATAACGCGAGAAACCATTGCACAAATCAAGCTTACGTATTTATATAAATTTGACCAGCTCGAAAATTATCAATATGCGGGTAAACATAAAAATTAATACTAATAGTTTCGCTGTCTGTCTATCTATCTATCTGACAAGAACGCTCTAGAGAAAACACAAGGAAAATAAAAACATGCATAGTATTTCGAAAAACGAAGTATGACGTCGACACATTTAGCACAGAGTTGAAAATAATCTCAAACCCAGAGAGTGCTCACAGTTATATGACGTCATTGATTTTCGCGTTTACATTGAATAAAAAGGAAATGTTGTCTAATCTTAATGGTTTGCGTGAAGAGTTTCTTGCATACAATTCTTCGGGTAGGGGCGAAGCCCCACCCCACGCGTAAGAACGTCTGAGCCCCCCCCCCCCCACCTCCCTCCCCAGCTCAAAAGAAATTTCTTCATCGATACTCTATAATAAAATTACCGCCTAATTAATGTGTCTAATCTAAAAAGTGGTTTTCTTGCAATTTCTTTAATGCAATTCTTCGGGTAGTGGCTAAGCGCGACACCAGTGTTTCTTTCAGACTTTTTCCTCCCCGGAGAGGGGTGGGGGTAATTGAAATTTTCGGGGACGGGGGTAGAATTTTCGGGAAGGGGGGCGGACACTGGAAAAAGTATATAATTATATTTCGTTGAATGGGACGGTAGACATGATTTTTTTGAGAGTGGGGGGTGGGGGGTGGCGGGGGGGTGTGGGGGGGGGTGTGTGGGGGGGGGGGTGGTGTGTGGGGGGTGGGGGTGGTGGGGGGGGGGTGGTGTGTGGAGGTGTGTGTGGGGGGGTGGGGGTGGGGTGGGGGGGTGGTGTGTGGGGGTGGGGGTGGTGGGGGGGGGGGTGGTGTGTGGAGGTGTGTGTGTGGGGGGGGGGGTGGGGTGGGGTGGTTTCCTCATCGATATTACTCTATAATAAAATTACCACCTAATTAATGTGTCTAATCTAAAAAGTGGTTTTCTCGCAATTTCTTTAATGCAATTCTTCGCGTAGTGGCTAAGCGCGACACCAGTGTTTCTTTCAGACTTTTTCCTCCCCGGAGAGGGGTGGGGGTACTTGAGGTTTTCGGGGGCGGGGGTAGAATTTTCGGGAAGGGGGCGGACACTGGAAAAAGTATATAATTATATTTCGTTGAATGGGACGGTAGACATGTTTTTTTTGGGGGGTGGGGGTGGGTGGGTGGGGGTGGGTGGGGGGTGGTGTGTGGGGGGTGGGGGGTGGTGTGTGTGGGGGTGGGGGTGGGTGGTGTGTGGGGGGTGGAGGTGTGTGGGGGGGTGGGGGGTGGGGGTGGTGTGTGTGGGGGTGGGGGTGGGGGTGTGTGTGTGGGGGGGGGGTGGGATGGTTTTAGTTTAGAGAAAAGAGACAGCACTATCAGCCTAGCGCCCGTTGTACCCTTCCTCAACGGGCCATTTATCTAGTGTAATAAAAACACTTGTAGAAAATAAAAGCATTACTGTTTAAATTAAAGCACTCCACACATAATCCATCGCTAAATAATTAAGTATTCAAATTCTCAAATGTTTTTTAAAAACCTAAGCGAAGCTAGGCAGTATGCCTAGTATTTACATAAACATTGGGAAATGTTTAGAAATGTGCTATGGCTATCCAAAATGCAGAATTATAGACTCTTGTTAAGGATGTATGCACAATGAAGCACGAAACATTACACAATGGCACAAGTTTAGTGGTTTCAGTATAACACCCCTTAGCCCACCCAGTTCTGAAGGGTACCTGGATCATGCAATAAAAACTTAGAGGGCAAAGAAACAAAAAGGAAAGTACCTTTTACTGAAAAGACTTGATTAAATGATCTCACAAAAAAAAAAAAAAAAAAAAAAAAAACACTTGTAAAAGGCGAAAGATTTACTCGATGTGAAGAGAAACCAGAGTTACGTGTCTGAGGCAAAAAAAAAAAAAAAAAGAAAAAAAAAAACAACACTTGTAAAACAGGGATTATTGCGGGCCCGAAATGAGTTCGGACTTATTGTTCTCTGGTTCGTTATCTCAGAGTGGTTATACATTGCAATGAAATAGATTAAAATAGACTATTTAAAAATTAGAGAAGCACGCTACTTATATATATATATATATATATATATATATATATATATATATATATATATATATATATATATATATATATACATATAGGGGGGCCCAAAATTTTTATTTGCGGGGGAGCCTTTTTTTTCTAGTTCCGCCACTGCTGATGTGTAGCTTATTTGACTTGTATAATATATATTTTTATATTTACAAAGTTAAAAAAAATATATATTTTAATTAAATGTTGTCTGAATGAATAATAGAAAATAAATAATAAGTAAATAATAATAATAAGGTAATAGTATTACCTAAACTAAAGTTTTAACGGATGTGTTGTTTATATTTTGGCTAAGGCTTAACACACACATATTGCCTGAAGGAAACAACGGGTAACATTAGACATGGCGAGAACCAAGCTGTTGGTGTCAGATATTTAGAGAGTTTGTAAACATCACTCAGTAAACAATAAATAAAACTAAAACCCCGCTTTGTGCTGCTGTGTTTTAAATAGAGGGTGGAAAAAATATGTTAGAGTGCTGACCTAACCCCATGACCGATAACTCTAGTACACAGTCGCTCTGTTTATGGCGGAGTTGTCGTCCATCGGTCAGAAAAAGATGTTTACGTTTGTAAATCTTCGCTCACGATACCCCCCTCACCCTCACAGTCTCGTAATCTCGGGCGGCGGCCAGTATATCTTAATTGCCGGCACGGACGAGGGGTAATTAGTGAAGAGGTGGTCTGTCCGACTGGTTGAGAGACATCGTGGTGCCAGAGAGGGTCTAACAGTAACAGGTGATTCTCCTTACAGCGTGTGTGAACGTGAGTGCATGCGTATATGTGTTTGTGTTTGTGTGTGTGTGTGTGTTAGAATGGACGCATGACGAGAACGTACTGAAGGTCTAGTAGGAGCAGTAACAGGTGATTCTCCTTACAGCGTGTATGTGTGTTTGTGTGTGTGTGTGTGTGCGTGTGTGTGTGTTCGGATGGACGCATGACGAGAACGTACTGAAGGTCTAGTAGAAGCAGTAACAGGTGATTCTCCTTACAGCGTGTGTGAGCGTGAGTGCATGCGTGCATGTGTGTGTTTGTGTGTGTTTGTGTGTGTTTGTGTGTGTGTGCGTGTGTTAGAATGGACGCATGACAAGAAAGTATTGAAGGTCTAGTTGAAGCAGTAACAAGTGATTCTCCTTACAGCGTGTATGTGGGTTTGTGTGTGTGTGTGTGTGTTAGAAGGGCTGCATAACAACTAAGAAGTGAAGCTGTCTTGTCGTTGTGAATGCGATACTGCATGTAAGGATGACCAAGAATTGCATATAATAATATATGAATGTGTTTAGTTGGCTGTTTAGTTTAGGCATATAAGCACACGCGCATGGCTATGCTTATAAACACACGATAAAATATAGACTCATAATCACATGATCAAGTATAGCCACATAAATATACACATACAAATATACAAATAAGTACACGATAAAGTATAGGGACACAAGCACGCGAGCAAGTACGGAACGGAGTGGTCGGATGGTAGAGCTAACCCAAAACTCTCGAGTTAGCAACACGGGCTCGAGTCCACCCAGCTCAAATAGGTACCTGGCGTACGTTGGTGAAAATAAAGATTACCGGGCCTAGTTCGAACAACACTACCCTTGGTCACAGAAACAAGTGAACTCTACTCCATCTGCTATATGGGCCGCCAGGCATGGAAGGGTAACTTTTTTGTTTTTGTTGTAAAGGGGTCATCCATAAATGACGTCACGCTTTTTTTTGACGATTTTTACCTCCCCCCTCCACTCCATCACACGTCGTCACAAAAAGCCAGACCCCCCCTCCTAAAATGACGTCACACCTCAGCCTACAACCCCCCACCCCCCTCAAAATTGCTGTTGAATTTTTCTTAAAACATCGATATTTTTCCAAAATCTTGTCAAAACTCTGTCAACAGAGTATTTTGCTAAATTCCTATTACAATTTATTAAAACCGTTTTCTGAATAGCGAAATAACGGCTAAAACTCATTTTCTAACATCACTTTTTTATAATGCAAAAAAAAGTGGCGTCACACCATCTGAACCCCTACCCCCTCCCCCTCATCACACACCGTCACAAAATTATGACCCCCCTCCCCCCTACGAGTGTGACGTCATTTATGGACTACCCCAAACGACAAAGTGTAAATACACGCACACATACATGCTCACCAGCATAAACACAATGCACCCAAGTGCACAGCGCGAGTAAACTATTTCCAAAGTTTACAGGCTAAACTCACGACACTACATACGCCAACAAAGACTTGAACCCTGAACCTATCTCACCACCCATCTGTCATCTAAACAGCACGTGACTCCCTACCCATGATGAAGTTCGCCTTGTGTGTTAACTATCAGCAGACCCCACGAAATAAACAACAAACAACCCCCCCCCCTCCATACCAACGCCGCTAGTTTACGTGATGAAGAATTAGCCACGAACGATAACCGCGTTTTAACAGACAACACTAAAAATAAATCTGTTTTAAAACTTTCCACCAGTCTTGTTAAGAGTTTTACTTCTTCTAGAATCAGCTCATACATTTTAATGCGCTAGTTCACGCAGACGTTAACCCTGGCTCCGACTGCTATTATGTTTTCAACAGTTGATCCATGCCAATTAGGAGATAAATGTTAGGATGAGATATCCGCCTCTACTGAACATGGAAGAAAATCAGATAAACTGTGTTTGTCTACAAGAGAGATAACTCCGAGAAAAAAAAAATTCTTTCAAAGAGCGATAACTCGGAGTTGACTAATGGGAGACAATCGCTGGGTATAGACTTAGTGTTTAGTTTAATAGAAATTTTTAGGATTCATGTATAAAAGCAAGGGCGGACTGGCCCATAGGTCTACCAAGAAAATTCCCAGTGGGTCCCTTGCAGTGGTGGTGTATTTATCCTATTAGTGCTTTATTTTTTAAAAAAGAAAATTGTAATTTTACTATTCCTTTGACCAAAGCGTAAAATTCAGCCCTTGATGGGTAAAAAAATGCATAATGAAAATATCAATCTGTGGTTGGGGAGGGGGGCTCTTTGAAAATTTTCCTGGCATCTTGTACACAGAGTTTCTTCCAGGCATCTCTTCGGGGGGGGGGGGGGGCTTGGCCCCCCCGAAAATCTTTTACCGCCCCCCGAACCAATTGAAATTTATATAATTTATATAGAAAATATATACTTTTAACAGTGTCCGCCCCCCCGAAGAAAGTTTACCGCCCCCCCCCCCCCGGAAAATTTCAAGTGCCCCCCCGGAGAAAAAAGTCTGGAAGAAACACTGAACTTGTACACAACCAGTCCACCCCCGTCAATAAACAGTTATATGGTTCATGCAGGTTTTATTGAGCCGTAGAAATGGTTGGTGACCCATTTACCAGCCCTATACCAGTGCCAATTTGACTTGCGTCAAGGCTGGGTGAAAAAAAAACCAACACATCCCAGGTGTCATTAAAGGTAAAGTTACCTTTTCGAACTTGACGGTCCATGGGGCAGGTGATGTAGAGTTTTCTGAGACCTCGGCAGGAACATGAAAAGATAATGTGGTCCGCACTATGCCTTTTACTTTCCCTAACGTGAGCCAGGTACCAATCAGGGCTGGGTGGACTCAGGGACGACGTACGGACTCGAGCCCGGGATCCGAACCCCAGACCACGCGTCCCCTGGGTGTCACTGTCAATAAAGGTGGTCAATAAACGTCATGCAACTTTTCCCACTAACAAGTGTTTCTTTCAGACATTTTTCTCCGGGGGTGGGGGCTTATATTTTTGCGGGAGGGGTCGGACAATGGTTAAAGTATATGTTTTCAATATAAATATATTTGATTCGATTTCGTTGGAGTGGGGGTTGAGGGTGGACGTGCTTAGGTGTGTGGGCGAGGGTGGAGGCACATCGCCAAGAAATGCTTGAAAGAAACTGCCACCAACCATCCCTTATCGACACACGTCACAATAACTCAGACACCTGTTCAAAAAATGACATCACGAAGGCCTCAACTCTCTACCGCCCCGCCCCGTCTGAAAGAAAAGCATAACATAACCCTTGCGAAAAGTAACCTTTAACCCGGGTTTTGTTTTCAACTTTTAGTAAAGAAAACTGCTGGATCACAACCCCCCCCCACCCCCACCTCCACGATATGCATATAACAAAAGCCATACATCTGTGTGACGTCATTTAATTTATGTATGTCCCCGAACAAGTCTACGTTGGATTGAGGATAGAGGTGGGCTTGTACTTTTGTATTGTGTTAGCTTTTATTATGTATATGTTAGAAAATCAAATTTTTCAAAATGTTTGGTAAATTGGATGCCTTTTACTACCCGCCCCCCCCCCCCCCCCCCCCCCCACTAGCTTCCTTCTTCGCTCCCCACTATTTATCAGTGCCGGTGTGTAACATAAAATCAGAAACGGGAATTCAAGTTCTAAAATTAGCCTAGTTGTGCCTCCCAACAGTAGCTCACCAAAACAGTGTTTTCATGGAATAAATCACATCGAGCTAATCTCTGCGTCTTCCGTTTGAACATAAACTTCCCGCGCTTTACCCCTCAGCTTATCTGCGCAGAACTACTGCGCAGTCATGTGACCGCGTCATCAGATGTATGATGGCGGTGGTAAGATAAGGTGAAAATTTTAATTCCCACCAGGTTTCAGTAACATTTCCGACAAAAATAGAGCATCTAGATCTACACTTTGATACACACGCACGCACGCAAACACAGAAATAGACCTATGTGAATGCTTACACCTACACACACACACTTAAACACACACACACTTACACACGACACATACACTTACACACAACACACTAACACACGACACACACACACTTACACACACACTTACACACGACATACAGACATGTAGACCACCTAAATACTTAAGGAATGGGACGGTCGAACGGTACAGCATTTGGCTGCTTGCCCGAAGGTCTGCCTTATATGTCGCCAGGTCTCAGGAGGAACTGTACTTAAATGAGTAATATCAGTTAAAGCGTCAAAACTTGTCACTTTGGAGTAGATATATTGTCCACCATCTGGCTATAAGATTCTCTCTATAACCAGAGGCGTAGCTAGGGGAGGGCGGGGAGGGCGGCCGCCCCGGGCGCCGACCCTAGGGGGGTGCCAAAAGGGGTAGGAAAAAAAATGACAAGCGCATTTTAAGCTGCAGTTTTGAAATATAAACAGTCAAAGTAAAGAAATTTAACGGCTGAGAGCCTTTGCATACTGATTTAACTGTTTTCTACCTTGATTAAGTAGCTGTAAAAGGTATCTCCCTAAGAAACAGTGACCGGAAAAACTGCCTTCCAGCTTTCCTAGATGGGAGGGGGGCGCTTTTTCGAAGACTAAAATCGGAAAAATTAAGGAATAAATAACCCATATCACCCAGAAAAGAACCTTGGAACTAAAGCGTATTTTACGATTGTGTAACATAAAAATAAGAATTAGTGACGTTTAAAATCCGCTCTACCATTTTTGTCCAAGGTGGTGGGGAGGGAGGGGGGGGGGGCGCTTTTTCACCAACAAAAGTCGCAGGACTTGTATTGGATCGGTTACTAGATAACTCTTTTAACACTTAGAAAAGAAATGTGTTTCCTCTAGCTCAGGGGTCGGCAACCTGCGGCTCGCGAGCCGCATGCGGCTCTTTTGATATCAAGATGCGGCTGTCCAGCTCCTTGAACAAATACTAATAATCTTCATAAAAAAATAAAATATTTGAAATAAAAAAATGTTAGTGGCTCTTTAAAACCAGGGAAATTTTGAAAATTGTAACTTTTGGCTCTTCCGCTTCAAAAGGTTGCCGACCCCTGCTCTAGCATGTTTCATTATACAATCAACCAGTCAACGAAATACTCATATCGTATTCCAGTGTGAACAATAATGTGTATGACCTTAATCTAACAAACTTATAATCCAAATATATACTATATCATAACAGCGACTGTTCCAAAGATAAAACATAAAAAGACTGTCCTAAACCATTTAGCACCGCTACAATTTTTTTCTCTGACATTACTAATCATCATCTTTAAAGGATAATGCATCTTAAGGGGAATTTAATTATCGTCGAGTAAAGTTTTAGGGAACGACAATCATACAGCGAAATTATTTTTTTTCAAGACTGTCGCACACACATACACACACACACACACACACACACACACATATATATATATATATATATATATATATATATATATATATATATATATATATATATATATATATATATATATATATATATATGGGAGGGGGGCGCCAAACTGAATGTTCGCCCCGGGCGCCTGGAGGGGTCGCTACGCCTCTGTCTATAACAACTGAAGTAACACCTGATGTCCAATATTGCTAATATATCTGTGCCCCAACGTTTGATTCCACACCGTTCTAATACCGCGTTTACACTCGCGACATGTATACTATACTTATCTGAAAAAAAAACAAACAACTCGCAACAAGTAAGTATACACATTCCGTGGAAAAAAAATGTTTTCATATAACATTGACTTGTTGCGAGTAGTTTTTTTTCCTAGACGTGTATAGTATACATGTCGCAAGTGTAAATGTGATGTAAAAGTTAAAATTCGGATTTAAAAAAAAAGGTATGTATACATTTTTATTTTTTTATTTTTTTACTCAACCTTTGAACATTCTTCTTATTTCGATGACAATTTTCGATAAATGCAGGTAAAAAAATAAAAGTTTAAAAACTTTTAAAAAGAGTGATCACGTTTACCCCTTAGCACCCCGAGTAAGCTCAGCACTATCTAAAACCTCCAACAGTCTTGTATTCAAGGCGAGCAGGCTACTAGGACCAGCAAGACTATGACGAGTGGGGCATGAAGATTCAAAGGGACGTTAGCCTGAAGGCATGGAAGGGGAGGTAACTGTGAGGTAGCGATAGACAGCTGGGTTATATCAAGATAGATCAGGAATAGCAGTTCAGAGATGAGAGACTTGTAAATGCAAACTTTTGAATATTTAACTCGGAGGCTTATGGGCCTTCTAAGCAAGGTTGATTTTATTAGAAAAATATTTTTTAATGCAAAATATCAAAGCTATACAGAGTAGCGGATCATATATGTCCTACAATTATAAATACTGAGACTTCCTTACTATCGATTCTCCCACGTTGTTAAAGTATATCTGTAACGTTTTTTTCAATATTTGCACCAATAAAATTTTAAACAAAAAAAAATATGGCTGATTAAAAATGAAAATAATTGCAGAAAAAAAAAAACAACAGTAAACACTTTGGAATGACAGCCAAGGTTTACTACGCCTGTGATTTAATACAATTTTCCAAGGTTCGAATCTTGATTACACGTAGTTTATGATTGTTGGTGAAACCATAACTAGATATAAAAACTGGGTCACGTATGGCTAAAGACATGTGTAGATAACAGTGAGTATACAATCAGACAACAGTGGGTAAACACTCAGACAACAGTGGGTATACAGACAACAGTGGGTATACAGACAACAGTGGGTATAGAGACAACAGTGGGTATACAGACAACAGTGGGTATACAATCAGACAATAGTGGGTATACAGACAACAGTGGGTATACAGACAACAGTGGGTATACAGACAACAGTGGGTATACAATCAGACAATAGTGGGTATACAGACAACAGAGGTTATACAATCAGACAACAGTGGGTATACATCAGACAACAGTGAGTATACAATCAGACAACAGTGAGTATACAGACAACAGTGGGTATACAATTAGACATGTGTAGACAACAGTGAGTATACAATCAGACAACAGTGGGTATATAATCAGACAACAGTGGGTATATAATCAGACAACAGTGAGTATACAATCAGACAACAGTGGGTATATAATCAGACAACAGTGGGTATACAATCAGACAGTAGTGAGAATACACTCAGACAACAGTGAGTATACAATCAGACAACAGTGAGTATACAGACAACAGTGGGTATACAATCAGACAACAGTGAGTATACAGACAACAGTGGGTATACAATCAGACAACAGTGGGTATACAATCAGACAATAGTGGGTATACAATCAGACAACAGTGAGTATACAGACAACAGTGGGTATACAATTAGACAACAGTGGGTATACAATCAGACAATAGTGGGTATACAATCAGACAACAGTGGGTATACAATCAGACAATAGTGGGTATACAATCAGACAATAGTGGGTATACAATCAGACAACAGAGACTACACAACAGCCGTGAGGGAAAGTCTACACAAGTTATGTAGGGATGCTTGTTACACTATAAATAAATGGGGGGAGGGGGAGTGGTACATTTTAAAATTAATTTTTACCCAGTTTTATGAAATAGGCGAGTCATTTATTAAGTTAATTTCCAGCTAGCGTTATGTTTACATTAGGTCAGAATAAGTGAAATTCTGTTAACTGTTGATGATAAGAATATTTTTCCATTATATCAAAGGTAGGTATTCCTATATCGCATTGAGATTTTCGTTTAGCCGATTTCACTGTCAGGATTAAGACAACAGACTGTTTTTTTTATCAGGGATAGGAATAGTACTAAGCTTTGGATTATGGTTAAGATAAGGATAAAGGCAGGATTAGTATTAGAGATACTAAATACAGTTTTTTATATCCCTTTTGGAGATCGTAGGAGTGAGGTTATTTTTTTTAACACTGAACAACGTATTCTCCCAAGCACTATCTTTCATTCATAAGACATTTACTCTACAACCGGAAAACGTAGTACGTACACAATCTACGGAATTAATCTGGCATGTCTGATTTATCCAACACCATTGCCAGATTGGCTTAGTGGTAGAATGTTATGAACTTTGACCTACTGAGGACAGTTGGAATACACAGGCAAGATATTTGCTAGGAGCAGGATGGCTGCAGATAGGGACTGCTCTACACGCAGATAATTTTGGTATTTTAGAACAAGGGGTAAAGGTTACTCGGGGTTAGATTAGGGGGTAGAACTGAAAGTATTCGACCTTGACCCACACCGTGTTAGTCTGCTGTGACGTTTATTTTCTCATACGGTTTGGGTGGATTTTTTTTTTACTGCCAGTATTTCTTTGATCACCGTCATGGCGTTTTGGGAGGTATTTTTTGCTGACTTTCATAACCCAACAATGACCCTGACCCTCTTCATGAAAAGAGATTCGGACTAAAAAAAACATTACCCATAATTCAATACTGTAAACGCACGCAAATGCCTCTTTGTTTATGTTTTTCAAATATGAATGAAATTAACATTTGTTATTTATTTAAAAAATTTTTGCCGGGCCGTTTGCGTATACAACACATGCCATTTTCCTATAAAAATAAAATCGACAAATTAAAATTTAACAGTGCTTTACGTATTTGCATCGAACATTAATACTGAAGTAAATGGAGACATTATTGGTTGTTAAAATCTAAACTTATCTTTTTAAAATGGTGTTAAAAAATGTGTTGATGGTAACTACATGGGGAAAACAGGACAAAAAAAACCCCGCACTGAACGACTCGGGGCATGATTGTTTACATTGACCGAGTGGGTGTTTAATATTGGTTGCTAGGAGACAAGGGAAGCAACAATTTACTGCAGTTTTAATTTTTAACAAATTTATTTTAAATTGAAGTTAGTACTAGGATTAGAAGCATTGGTTAGGGTTGGGAAAGGACTGGGGGTTAGGTTAACACTAGGGTTAGAATTGGTATAGGGTTAGAGTAGGGATAATACAAATTAAAAAAAAAATAACTAGACGAAAAAAAATTACGAAAATTGAAAAAAAAAATTCCCCAGTGTCCCTAGCAGTTTGACATCTATCACACTAGATACGTGTATTTAGGAGAGAAAAAAAATCTCGTTTCCTGTAATAAATTTCCCATCTATGTTAAAAAAAAAATTACCCTAAGGATCGGAAAGACCTTCACTCCCAAAAAAGCTAATGTCAAGCCGAAATAACAAGGGGAAAGCACACATGTTCAACGCGGTAAATAAGATTTATCTGCCCCTAATGGCATCGATCCTATTTAAACAGTGGTTTCTTCTGTAATCGATTCTAGCCCTAACGAAGAATAATTGATTAAAAGGGTGGGAAAAAAAATCAAATCAAACAGAAACTTAAAAAAAAATGGGAAAAGGGGAGGTAACTATAAAAGAAATAACGTTAATTCTTACCGGTGGACGGAGTGATTTCTCTTGGAGACGCTCAAGTGAGACGGCATCTCGCTGACCCCGTGGTCCATCTTGGTTAGGGGCACCTCCTGGTTGTTGTCATCCAGCATGGCGCCGTTATCCACGACCTTATCCTCGTCCTCCACTTCGTCCGCCATTTTGTGTTCGCTCTCGGCGTCCGACATGGTTTTGGGTTCGCTCACAACGTAGGTCCCAGAGCGCAGAGCGTTGAGCAGGGAAAATCGGGAAAGTCTCGCTGGGACTGTGTGGAGAGAATAAATAAATGAATGAAAAAATAAAAAAGTTGTAATGTCAGTCGATGGTGTTAGAGGTTATTTAAAAAAAAAAAAAAAAAAAAAAAAAAAAAAAAAAAAAAAAGACCTTCGTGAACTTTGGCCTTTTGCGCTTTCACTACTCGTGTTTATCTACTTTAGACCTGCCGTGAGCCGGTTTTCATAACTAATGTCACGCGTTTAGCGGGTGGGGGTGGGGTGTAGGCTGTGTATGGGATGAAGGGGGGAATGGATAAAATCTAGGGGGTAATTGATGTAATCGAGCTGGTGACGTCAAAACGGAAAGGGGGGAGGTTTTATTTTTCTAGATAATGACGACAAGAATTTAAAATTATTTAATTACTAAAGAAATTTAATTTAACTAGACCTCACAGCTAATCAAAACCAACGAGTAATTACTATTCGGCCTTCAGACATATTGGCCTGTGGGGGTGGAGGTGTTCATACCCAATTCAGATAAGACCATTATAATATATATCATCTAAAAGATGAGAAAAAAAGGGTGGAGGGGGTGTGGGGATGGATAGGTTGCTAGAAGTAGTTTAGGGGACGCCATGATGCAGAGATAGAGCGCGAACTTTCTAATTTAACAGTCATGAGTTCGGAACCTGGGCTGGAGATTGTCCCCTAATCGAACTACACCTCACGTTCAAGCTGGGTGGTTCGATGCCAGGAGGAACCCCCTCCCCTCCCCACACTCCTCCACCCTCAAGTTGTGAATCTTGATTCTTCACCCTGTTCTTGTATGCCATGCTCTAGTGCAATGGGAGAGTAAAATTTCAAAAAAACCTAATAACCTTTTTGTTTTTTAGTAGATTGACGAACAGTGTTAGAAACATATCACTACAGTTTATATAAGATGGAGGGGTGGGAGTGGGGGGTTGGAACAGTATCAATTCTACTATTAGGTAAAAAGAGGAATAATTTTTAAAAAAGTCTATTTTCGTTGCAGTAAAATGTGTGACATTTATCAGGTCAAGCCACTTTCAGTAAATGAAACAAGTTGCGCGTTATGTCCCCTTAATGAAATATTTACACCGTGTTTTCCCACTAATCTTAAGTAGACAGATGATTTAAGGACACGCGATGAACCCATAAGCGTAGTGGCTTTAAAGAAAAAAGAATCAAAGTTGTTGAAAAAAAAATAGTAGTTATTTTCGTCCTAACTTTCTTGGTAACCGAAAGCTTGTTTTGAAATTCTTTTATAATTAGTGAACTCCGAGTTATCCACCCCTGCCTCAGTAGACGTTTTTAGTTTGTGTGTAGTTTCAATGGCTATAATTAACGGCGGAATAGTAACCCTTCGTTTTCTGGGGAAAATACTGCTAATGCGATTTAGGGACTGAATAAGATGTTTCAGAAACACAGTTCTAGAAACACGCCTGAACATTTTTTTTAAAAAACATTAACAACATTCCACACGGTTTTCTCTTCAGCAAAAAATTAAGACCCCCCCCTGCCCCCTCCCACATGGGACTTTGATCGGACGGCGTGGTTGTAGAGAGTTCGATTGCCAAACCTATAGCCTCGAGTTTGGGTCCTCGGCTAGAGTCTTAGCACGTCCCTGAGTCCACCCAGCTCTGTTGAGTACCTGCCTCACGTTAGGGAAAGTAAAGGCAGCTAAGCATAGTGTTGATCACACCATCCCTTTATATGCCGGGGTCACAGAAACAGATGAACTCTACTTTACTTGACCCATGGACTGTCAGGTTTGAAAAGGGAACCTTACTTAACCCCTGCTCCCCATTTCTTGTCAGAAATAGCTTTGAACCCAGTCCATTAAGTTACGTTTTAATGTGGTATAAGACCTATTAGTCTACAACTAATAACTAGTTTTGATTCCCATCATCTTCCTGTTCTATATTTAACAAGCTGGTATGAATAACAAGCTGGTACTACATTTAGCGCCTATACTGCTAACCCGAAAGTCTCGAGTTCGAATTCGGGTCTAAGGCAGTAGGACGTCCCTGAGTCCACCCAGCTCTGATGGGTACCTAACACATGTTAGGAAAAAATTAAAGCGGCTGGGCATAGTGTGGCTTCCCCTTCATATACCAAGGTCAAGAAACATATGAACTCTACTTCATCTACCCAATGGATCGCTAGGTCTCAAGAGGATTCGTTACTTTCCATACAACATTTAACAAGCTGGTTTGAATAAATTACTACTGATTCTATAACTGTCATTTGAAAGATGCCTCAACAGCGGGAATATTATTTCGTAATGAAAAACTGTGTTATTGTTTTCTAAAATAATAAAGTTGGTAACTCTATGAGCATTGCCTTTATCAAAAAAAAAAACAACAACCGAGGATGATAACATATAATTTCAGTGCAACAAGGGGAAGCTAAAAATCGATTTTCTTTATGCCCAACACAACCAAATAAAGAAAATGTAACCACTTTCTAGGCAACTAACAGAGAATAAAACCAGAAATAATAGAGAATAAAAGGACGATAACTCTTTTTTTAAAAATACAAAAAGGAGAAGAAAGGCGGGTAACTCTAGTTGCAAGTATCTAGGACTATCTACAGGACAAGATCATTACACAATGTATTTCTGGTGAGAGGGCGGTAGTGAGTTTTTCAATAGCTTTGGAGGAGAGCTCTTCAGCATGTAGGTTCTCAGTTATAGTTTCATGCAGTGATTCTCAGACTGCCGGTACCAGGCACTAAATACACTGCTACAGTGGCGTAGTGAGGTCGGGTGTCACCCGGTGCGGCAACTAATGGAGTTACCCCCCCCCCCCCCCCCCCCCGTAAGAAAAAAATCTCTCTCTCTCTCTCTGTCTATATATATATATATATATATATATATATATATATATATATATACAATTTTAAGTATGTGTATACGAATGTGTTTATGTATTAACATTTTTTTTTCTTCTGGATGTATTTAATTTTTTTTACCCCCCCCCCCACACACACCCCCCATACATAGATTAACATATAGGTTATTACGATTCTCAACTAAACCGTTTTCATTAGGCATATATATTGCAACGTTGAGTTGATGTATCTTCCCCCCCCCTCTCCGTCACCCCCACGGTGATTGCTTTAAACGGTGCGCAGATAATACTAACGATTTGTATCTATATTCGGTTATAAATTCAACTGAACGTTGTATGTTTTATCATTAGCAGGTTTATGTCATGGTGTCACCCCCCTCCACCCGTGTCGGGTTTCTCAAATTTGCTCTTAAAAGACTATTTAATTCACTCTAATTAATAATTTAATGAAGTGAAATTATCATTTTTCTGTATATATTTTGCTACTTTTTGCCTTGGTGTCACCTCCTCCCTAAATGGTGTCACCGGGTGCGGTCCGCACCCCCCCCCCCCTCGCTGCGCCTTTGCACTGATATATATATATATATATATATATATATATATATATATATATATATATATATATATATATATATATATATATATATATATATGGTTTAAAATACTTTAAAAGCGTCAATTGTTATTGGAATAATATGATAATAATAGAAAAAGACATTAATTATGAAGTACGAAAAACGGAATTGATAATTTTCAATTCTTAAAGAAAAAAAGTTTGTTTCATTATAATTTGGGATACTTCTGTTTTAGAACCCCTGTTACGTATGATGAAGAAGGTTTTCGAGGTACCTTACGGTAAGAACCGATTCATCTTGAGCTGAGCTGACAATAATAATCATTAAAAAAGTTTTAAAAAACCCACGTTTTCTGATTGAACTAAAAAGTAGAAAATAAACGCTATACATCACAATAATGCAAGCGATCACTCTACTATAAGCGATCAAAAACGTGGGGCGCCGAAGTAAAAGTTATATTACTATTGATTAGATAATACTATTGACTTTTATTAGGGAGCTTGTAGAGAGTCAACAGTATTAGAAACTGTAAGAAAATCACGGCGCCCCACGTTTTTGATCGCTTATAGTAGAGTGATCGCTTGCATTATTGTGATGTATAGCGTTTATTTTCTACTTTTTAGTTCAATCAGAAAACGTGGGTTTTTTAAAACTTTTTTAATGATTATTATTTTCTACTTTTTAGTCTTTGTTTGCTTGCATTAAAATCTTGCTATCGATTTTATCTTTTCACTTTTTTTGGGTAAACGAAGACAACTCGTAAAAAGACAACTCGTAAAAAGACAACTCGTAAAAAGACAACTCGTTACTGACTAGAACACATAGATTTGAACCCGTGTCGAGTGGGATAGCAATCGTGTGCCCAACCACTCGACCATATCGTCTCCCCCAAACTGGCCTACCTCGTGTAAGTTTAAACTCGGTTCAAACTAAATTATCTGTCCCTAAGCCTGTGGCGAAGTGGGATCGTTCGCTTCACTGCGCGCGAGGTACGCGTCGCTCCTGTAAGTTTAAACTCGGTTCAAAGTTCAAGCTAAATTCTCTGCCCCTAAGCCTGTGGCGACATGTGATCGTTCGCTTCACTGCGCGCGAGGTACGCGTCGCTGGTTTTTTTTCTAATGGCTAGCAGAGGAGAATTATATATATAGATTATATAGCGGTCTAAAATGCTCAATAAAATGTTTCCATTGATCAATTTAGTAATAATAACAATTGAATATTCAATGGTCATCCAAAAGAAAGCTTCCCTGAAAATTTCAGCGCGCTAGCTAACTGGGAAGTGCCAGAAATTTCGATCGCAAGATTTGATTGGAAAGACAAACACACAAACAGAGAAAGCAAGTTAAAGAAAACGTGGGAAAATAATTAGCCTATCTACCGCTGATTTTTTTTTTGTTCGAGCGTGTGCTATGTGACTTGAATACAATCTCAAGCGGGAATTTCCGACGTGACTTGAATAAGGTGGGCAAGTAAAGTTTCGGGAAATTCCGATCTGGCGCTGTTGTATTTCTCACGACTTGAAACTATATATAATATGTGACCAGAGTTTCTTCCAGGCATCTCTTCGGGAGGGGGGGGGGGGCAAAGCCCCCCCCCGAAATTTTTTTACCACCCCCCCCCCCGAACGAAATGAAATTTATATAATTTATATAGAAAATATATACTTTTAACAGTGTCCGCCCCCCCGAAGAAAGTTTACCCCCCCCCCCCCCCCCCCCCCCCCGAAGATTTCAAGTGCCCCCCCGGAGAAAAAAGTCTGGTAGAAACACTGTATGTGACATACAGGCGTTTCAAGTATGGGTCGTCCTTAAATGACGTCACACTATAAGAATGGAGGAGTGGGGCGGATTTACTAAAATAAATTTATTAAACATTATTTTTGATGTTATTTCGCATTTCAAAATATTTTATTTGTAAACTGCAATACAAATGTACCAATATAACTAATTGTGACCTGACTTAGAAGAAATCGTTAAAATTGCAACTTGGATGGAGGTAGTGGTAGGCTAAGTATTACATCCTTATACATGCTTGGGGGGGGGGGGGGGGAGAGGATTTGGGGAGCAAAAGCCCTGCCTTTTTGTGGCGATGTTTTGGCTATGTCAACGTAAAGGCGGGAGGGTTTCAAGCGGTCAGAAAACACATGTCATTTATCAACACCCCCCCCCCCCCCATTTTCCCAAAGATGGAAAAAAAGGGGCTCCTAAGAACGATGGGGGTGGTCTTAACCTAACACACCTGCTAGTTCTAACGAGAGAGAGAGAGGGAGAGAGAGAGAGAGAGAGAGAGAGAGTTGATTAGGCCCGGCTTCTAGAATAAAAACGAATCAGAATCTTGTTCTATAAACCAGAGTCCACCAATTAGTTGCGAATTTATTTCACTCTGGACGGGCTTATCACTGACTTTCGTGTATTGTATTTCTCGTTAGGTCTGTTCTTTATATTTCATGTCTCTTTAGTTTATCAAATCTTGTAAGACTGCCTGCAAAACGTGTATGTCGGTTATAATATGTGTCTGTCATTCTAAACCCCGTTGTTAGTCTTTAACTCTAGTGGACTCAGTGTTTCTTTCAGACTTTTTTCTCCCGGGGGGGGGGGGGGGGGGGAGAAAGTCACTTCAAATTTTTGGAAAGGAGGGTGGGGGGTGGAACTGAATTTTTCGGGGGGCGGGGGGGCGCACTGGTAAAAGTAACAATTTTCTATATAAGTTCTATTTCGTTCCGTCCCCCCGTCCCCCACCCGAAGAAACTCTGAATGGACGTGGACTGGGATGCCGGGAGGGGGGGGGGGCGTTAAACCGCCAGTAAGGGTGGAGTATTATTAGAGAATTCAAATACGGCTAGTTTTAATTTTATTCCAGGTCCGCTGAGGACACTCCAGTCAGTAGTGTTACAAGGCGGGGGTGCGGCCAGCACCAGGTGACACCATATAGAGGGTGACACCAAATCGAAAAATTGTAACATTTACGGTCAAAATAGTGTTGGATCCATTTAAAACTTTTTTTCAAAAAAAAGTAGTTGTGGAGAGGGGTGACACCAAACCAAAAATGTTTAAATTGTTGTTGTCGTTGTTGTGTGTGTGTGTGTGGGGGGGGGGGGGGGGTGACACCAAAACGAAAATGTAAATATGTTTTAGGGGGGGGGGGGGCGGTGAAACCCTTACCCCACTGGTTGACACCCGACCCAGTGACGCCACTGACTCCAGTCTACCCCTCGTCTCTTGACATGGCGACCTTTAACCTTGCCTTAAACCTTAATCAAGCACTAATTAGCCTAAACGTCTATTACTAACCTCGTGAAAACGAGTTACTTTAAACCCAGGAGAAAGAGAACTCTAAACCATCGAGATTATAATAGCCTCAGGGTAAACCCGTTTCGAAATCGATTATCACGATACCGGTATCGATAATTAAAAATGGACGATACGATACACTCAAAGACTGGGGGAATATACATCTGTCAGCAGTTTTAAAATGACTACTATTGTTTTGTTTAATTTCAAATACGATTATCGATTAGATGGGTTGCGGTGGGAAATTGCTCTATAATTACAATATTGAAGTAGTCTAGATGTCTGAGAGCCGGTTGAAAAAAAATAACAATACGAAAAAAATAATCGATCCTTTTCACATGGGGGAATAAAAGTACAAGAAAACATTTTTATTAAAGATAATTACAAAGCAGATATTTTTACTTATTTTGTTATTCTTGGGATAGCTGGAAGGGATTTATCGAAGTTAATTTGTTTCTGATTTTATTACGCTTATCCCGACACTCGCTATAGCCTTTAATTTAATTAAAAGGTGATTGATCTTTAACTTAGTTGATGACAAGGCACCAACGTGGTCGAATGGTAGGGCTAACTCTGAAGTCTCGTGTTCGGATCCCGGGCTCGAGTCTGTAGGATATCCCTGAGTTCACCCGGCTCTAATGGGTACCCAACTCATGTTAGGGAAAGTAAAGTTTATTTCAGCATAGCGCTGAGCACACTATCAATTCACATAACTCACATAAGCTATGAAGAACGTCCCTGAGTTTCCTCAGCTCTAATGGGTTCCTGACTAACGTTAGAGAAAGTAAAGTTTGTTTGAGCATAGCGATGAACACACTATCAATTCACATAGGTCACAGCAATAGTGAAAAACGTCCCTGAACCCAACCAGCTCTGATGGGTACCTAACTCATGTTAGATTAAAGTAAAGGCTGCTGGGCAAACTACTGACCACACCTTCCCTTCATATGCCGAGGTCAAGAAACATTAACTCTACTTCATCTGCCCAAAAGATCGCTAGGTCTAAAGAGGATTCTTTAAATAGTGAACTCTACTTCACCCGTCCAATGGATTATCGAGTTCAAAAAGTCAACAGAATCACCTAATCTACATGTTATAAAACATCAGCTGTGTGCTTTGAGAAAGGATAATCCCGACCCCACCCCTGACGTAATAGTAACCCTAATCCTAGCCCTGACCAGTGGAAGAAAACCTCCATAATACACTCACTTTATTGCCCTGATTGCGATTATAAAGAAACCTTTCATTTATTTTATAATATAACACTCAAACTCTATATAATACAGCATTCTTCTTCAAATACGACTAGCCGGCTATCAAGGCAATAGTGGATTAAAAAACCGGTTATTTTTCTTGAAATTTCCGGTGTTTAGACTCAACAAGTTTCTTTAACTAACGGCTAAATAATAACATTAAAACGCGTTAAAAAAACGTACTTTTTTTTTTTTAGATAACTCCAAATGGAAGAGAATCATGTAGACCCAACCTCAATTATGAGGCGCTGTGTGGGGTTCGGCGTGAGGCGCTGACAAGGATATCCGCCGGCGCAGGTAGAGTGTTAGCAGACGATTGGTTGATAAAAAAACAATATGATGAAGAAACGGACAACAAATGAAAACCAGCTGCACGAACCATAACATAAAAAAAAAAAATATCTCCATTGTTTTTCCGGTTTGAGGGTATCACAAAAATATGACATGATTGCGCATGTGCGAGGGCGGAAGTTAACAGTGGATTGTGTGAGAATGGGAGATAAAGCGTAGACGGTATAATGGATGCTGAAATGTGATGGTAGACAGACATGCCGGGTCGCTGTGACCCAGCTGGTAACTGTCAAAGGCGAGCATTCCGTTCGTCAAGTGTCAGAGGGTTATCGAGACATTTTTCTGCACATGTTGGAGAGTTATCTAACATTATGTTGCAGATATAGGGAGAATACTAAGGCATTTTGGTGCGTTGTAGGAAAATTTTCAAGACAGTTTGATGCGCATGTAGGAAAAATATCAAAACATTTTGGTGCGGTTGTGAGAAAATTTTCAAGACAGTTTGATGCGCATGTTGGAAAAATATCAAAACATTTTGGTGCGGTTGTGAGAAAATTTTCAAGACAGTTTGATGCGCATGTTGGAAAAATATCAAAACATTTTGGTGCGGTTGTGAGAAAATTTTCAAGACAGTTTGATGCACATGTAGGAAAAATATCAAGACCCTCTTTTGAACATTTGGGAAAAACATCAACATTTTGTTGAGACTGTCTTAAAAATAGGTTTCAACTAAAATATCTGTCTTCAAACAACCTCTAGGTTTTAACTCAAACAAATGTTGGCCGTGACACAACCTCTAAAGTAGGTTGAACTCAAATATCTGACTTAGAATAGTCCCTAAAGTAGGTTCGACTCAAATATCTGACGTAAAATAGCCTCTAAAGTAGGTTGAACTCAAATATCTGACGTAAAATAGCCTCTAAAGTAGGTTGAACTCAAATATCTGACTTAGAATAGTCCCTAAAGTAGGTTTAAATTGAAATATCTGAAGTGAAATAGCCCCTAAAGTAGGTTTAACTCAAATATCTGACTTAAAATAGCCTCTAAATTAAGTTTGAACTCAAATGTTTGACGTAAAATAGCCCCTAATGTAGTTTTAAACTCAAATGATGGACTAACAGCTCATCAAATACCTCTACCCCTGAGGTCGTCGCTAAAAAAAAATCAGTCGCTCACTCAGGCATATAGTCTCATTACTTGATATCTTACACTTCGTCGGTGTTCATTTTTTAAATGTGCGAGTCACGTGACAAGATTTGGGGGTGGGGGAGGTATGGGGTGGGGAGGTGGGTCGATGAAGAAGATGGAGGTAGTGAAGATAAACGATTGGGTGGGGATTTGTAATAAAATAACCGTGCGCAGTTCGATTCAAGATCAGAGTGAGTTCATCGTTTGTTTTGGATGTAGGATAAATGTGTGTGTGTGTGAGGGTTGTGGGGAGGGATGAAAATGGTGATTAGGCGTACAAGGGGGGGGGGTGTTGAAACTAGCGGCTAAACAAAAAGGTTGCACACGCCCTGAAACTGGTGTAGATAGATAGGTTCATAGACCTTAGAGGGGTGGGGCGTGGCTGTGCACAGGGGGGGGGGGAGATGTTTCTCAGTTTATAAATAAAGTCAAGCTATGCACACGACGATGATTTATGACTGTATGGTTTTGATTTTTAAAATATTTAATATTATATGAGTGACTAAATATATCAGACTTCATATGTCTGTCCATAGCATTATTAGCATGACTCCGTAGTGTGACTCCATAGAATGACTCCATAGCCTGACTACATAGTCTGACTCCATAGCCTGACTCCATATCCTGACTCCATAGTCTGACTCCATAGCCTGACTCCATAGCCTGACTCCATAGCCTGACTCCATAGCCTGACTCCACACACCTCCCTATAACATTTGACCAAGCGACCACCGAAGAACCAACAAAGTCAGTAAAACAAACCCACCGTATGCTGCCTGCCCCTACCCCTCACGCCCCCACCCCTACCCACACCCACACGCCCACACGCCCACCCACCCACCCACACACTGACCCAATTTACTTAATTGGACCCAGCTTGAGGGTAGTCTTAAAAAAGAAACCTGACTTGGATTGTAAGAAACAAGTGGAACTTGTTATTTTCGGGAACTTGTTAGTTCTGGGGAACTAGCTAGTTCTCTATGTAGAAGGGAAAAATCCACATTCTAACTTATAGACCTCTACAGACTTACCGTGTGCATCATCTCACCTATTAAAAAGTCGCTTTAAGTTTTTTTCCCTTATATATTAATACCACCCAAATATTAAAAAAAAATTACACCTACAAAAATACATTTAAGAAATAAACCAAAGGAATGGTAAAAATATAACCAGTTGGAGTAGGCTCCCCTTATCTGCTTTTAAAAAAAAAACCTTCGGTTATTTATGTGCTGATAATTTTATCTTTTATCTTCCTGTGAAGTCACAGACTAGCAAGAGGCAGTAGACATAGACGAGGCATCATTTCGGTACGTTTCGAAACGGCAGCACAGTCTTAAACATATTCATAGTTTTCCTACAGGTTATAAAATTTTGTTAATAGACGTATATAAATGTAACTATCTGACATGAGTTATTATGTGCTTATAATATAATCCCCAAAATATTAGGCCAATGTTGTCCATGAATAGTTTAATACCTGAAGTGTTTTCTTTTAATTTTTTTTAACTATGCAAACAAAACCTAGATGAATCCGATAACCTACGGGAACTGAACAAAACCATTGGATAACTGACCTCTAGCGATAATTAAGACGATGATTGCAAAGCTCATTACGTGTCGCTAATTAGTTGGATTAAAAATTGATTTATTTAATGATTTAAAAAATGTAAAAGAAAATTGGGCCCTGTGTTATCTAATTACTTTCACAAGGAAAAGATTTTTGCCTTCTTTACGTAACTGTGCAGATTTTTGTTAAGGTCAAATATTAATACATAAAGAAAAATAGAAACATTTTTCAATGATGTGATTCTTCTGTGAAACCAAATATATTTAAAAAGAAGACTTTTTAAAAAAGATACATCTGTATTCTGTATAAATATTATACAGCTAAACGCGTCTTTAATGCTATCCTCACACAAACGTCTAACCATAAGTTTTTATACTAGAAATGAAGTATTAAAAATAACCAAAAAACAAAAAACAAAAAAAAAAACAAAAAAAAACAAAACAAAAACAACCTAACAAAACAAAATCATCGTCTGTAGAATCGGTGCCAGCCGACTGCCCATGTAAGTGTACGGATATCTGCCCCGTCAGACACGCCCACAATTCCATTCACAATACCACCCCTCCCCCTGTCCACAGTTGTAAGGGTGGGGTGAGTAGTAAACAATGCCTGGGAAGGTTTTTTCTTTGAGGTGCTAAATAGAATTTTGATTACAATGGATTGGCAGGTACGTGGTTATCCAAAGTGTGATACAAAATATCATTGGGTCGCCATGACATGAGTAAGAAACTTGTCAATTGATCAATGTGGCTTTGATATTGTTAAGACAATTTCTGTTTGCGTAGAGTCAAAACATATAGGATGATTCGATGTTCGAATGGTTTTATATGTCTATTTGTTTTTAAATTTTCGTACAGTTTTATAGCCTTCAGAGTTTAGAGGATTCGATGTTCATATGGGTTTATACGTTTATTTTTTTTTATTTTCGTATAGTTTTATAGCATTTAGAGTATTCGATATTCGTGTGGTTTTTATATGTTTATGTTCGTATGGTTTTATTGCATTTAGATGATTCGATGTTCGAATGGGTGCATACTATTTTGATGATTTGGTGTTCGAACAAACATTCTTGTACCAAGAATCTCATTAATGCTTGGACGTTTATTTACGAGAAAGAAACAATTATAATAAAATGTTTCCATTGTTTTATTGTTCTAGATATGAAAAAAAAAAATCAATATTTGTTATGTTAATTATTACGCAATTTTTTCTTGAATAGGGTTTCTTTGTCTGTGATGTCGTAGCTTCAAATGTTTTTCTATGGTTTCAAAGTGAACATGATCTAAAATACACAGACAAATCTACAAACCGATACGAAGCAAATGAAACTAGCATATGAAACTAGATCAAACTATGAGAAAAAAATGTGAATTTCGAGCTCCCAACTTTAAAATGTACTTTTAAATAGTGAGTTGACACATGAGTAGTAGACTGTCGCACGGTTTGCTAGCGGCTGGCCATTACTACGCTGCAGTGGCGTAGCGAGGTCGGGTGTCACCCGGTACGGCAACTAATGGTGCGGCAACTAATTCTATATACACTTGTAAGTATGTGTATACGTATGTGTATATGTATTCAATTTTTTTTCTTCTGGATGTATTTAACATATAGGTTATTACGATTCTTAACCAAACTGGTTTCCTCAGGCATATATATTGCAACGTTGAGTTGATGTAACTCCCCCCCCCCCATCCCGTCACCCCCACTGTGATTGCTTTAAACTGTACTCAGATAATACTAACGATTTGTAACTTTATACGGTTATAAATTCAGCTGGATGTTGCATATTTTCTTTATCATTAGCAGATTTACGTCATGGTGTCACCACCCCCCCCCTTTCCACCCGTGTCGGGATTTGTCCACTTTGCTCTTAAAAGACTATTTAATTCACTCCAATTAACCATTTAATTAAGTGAAATGATCGTTTTTCTGTATATTGTTTGCTATTTTTTCTTTGGTGTCACCCCCTAAATAGTGTCATCCGGTGTAGTCCGCACCCCCGCACCCCCCCCCCCCCCTCGTTACGCCTCTGCTACGCGGAACAATTACAAGTGGCGACTGTTCACACTTTCCCGATATTTTTTTCATGTGACAGCTAAAACCGTTGAAAGAAGAGAAGGCTATTGATTCATTCAACCGCTTTTGTTATGGTTCAATTTTTAAAAATAAAAGTTTAACGAATATTAATTGACAATTTTAATTACTCTTTATTTTGCGTAATCTAAGTTTAATTTTTTGAAACCAAGTTGTCTAGCCAGGGATAACTACTGTGGTTTGTCAAAGCTGAAAAGGTAATTCACTCCCTTTACAGTTACTACTAATCAAGCACTAAAAAAATAAAGAAAAACTAATGACATGGAACGGTCACAGAAAAAAAAATACCTGTAAAGAAAATATTTAAATAATAATAATTCCAATCCAGCGTTAATTAGCAGCGAAAACTTGAAAAATCTGGCAAAAGAAATACAAAATTCTGCAAGGCCGCAACATTCCAGTGGTTTGAAAAACAAACCACAAAACTCCGCCAGTGGGTGAACCACTAGCCACGCCCTAGCACCACCCAGTGGCGCAACCCAGCCTGCGTAAAACAAACCACTTCTCTTCGCTATTATGTATATATATGTATGTATATATTTATGTATAGATGCGACAGCTGGAAGCAGGAACATTTCTCTCAGAGATACGAATCTGAGATGGGTTTTTTTTCTCTCTCACAAGGACGCGTGGTGCCAGCCTTGGGGTAGGCTGAGTATGGGAGTGTCCCACTCCAGGCTAGGTTTAAAGGCTCTCTCTTACACAGGGGCTTTTGTGGTACAGGGTTCTGGGACGTGGAGATAGCCTTGATTCAAATGTTTCAATGGCGACATGTGTCGGGGACTGCAAGACATCTGCAACCAGAGTTTCTTCCAGGCATCTCTTCGGGGGGGGGGGGGGGGGGGGCAAAGCCCCCCCCCCCCCGAAAATTTTTTACCGACCCCCCGAACGAAATGAAATTTATATAATTTATATAGAAAATATATACTTTTAACAGTGTCCCCCCCCCCCCTCCCGAAGATTTTAAGTGCCCCCCCGGAGAAAAAAGTCTGGAAGAAACACTGTCTGCAACATACTAATTGTAGGGCCTAGTATATATATATATATATATATATATATATATATATATATATATATATATATATATATATATATATATATATATATATATATATGAATATATATATGTATATATATATATATATATATATATATATATATATATATATATATATATATATATATATATATATATATATATATATATATATATGAATATATATATGTATGTGTGTGTGAATAAAGTAAAGTAACCTTTCGAATCTGACGGTGCATGGTGCAGGTGAAGTAGAGTTCATCTGGTTGAGTGACCTCTGCATATTATGAAATGGATAGTGTGGTCAAAACTGTGCCTAGCTTCGTAACCTAGGCCAGGAACCCATCAGAGCTGGGTGGACTCTCTCTCTCTCTTTCTTATATATATATATATATATATATATATATATATATATATATATATATATATATATACACAACCTGTTCCTGGGGTAGAATGTGGATCGGCGTCTCCAGCTCAAGAGGTTTCCACAGGGGGTTCAGCGAACTAAGACCGATGTAAAAAAAATGTTATCTTTATTTTCCACATCCTCTGATAAGAAGATCCGGATTCTTAGCCTCAGAGGCGTAGAGCTGCTAAACTCAAAAATTTAAGAACCTCCGATTTCGACGTCTCAGTTAAGCTAAGGCTTAAACATTGGTGGTTTTTTTTTAAAATTCAGGATTATATGATACAAAAAATAACAGCAACGAATTAATGATTAAGTTTTTATGAAGTGGGAGAGCATATGAAAATAAACCGGGAGTGATCTCCCCAAAACTTTCTCGAATATTCTTATATAAAATAACAGGGGATGGGAACTCGGGCTATAGACATGATTTTTAATCCATTTTAAATACTTAAAGTTTTAAAAATAGAATAAAATCTCGTAGAAAAAACAATTGCACACCAAGTGAACTAGTGAACGCCAAATAAAAAAGTGCACAATAGCGCGCAATATTATTAGTACTTTAAAAATTTACATTAGTTTTTTGAGAAATCGGAAGTAGCGTAAATTACTACTTCCGGTCAACGGAAATTATTCAAAATTTAACAGCAGGTAGAGAATTAGATCTTTTACTTACGTGCGAAATTTCATTTATCTATCTGAAATAGTACTCAAGTTATAGGCTTTTGAAAAATTCAAAGTAGAAAAAGTACCACTTCCGGTTATCGGAAATCGCTCAAAAGTTGATACGGATCTACGATTTTGATAAAATACTTATATATTAAATTTCATCAACCTAGCTGTAACGGTACTCAAGTAATCGTGTTTACACACGGACACACACACACACAGACACACAGACATACGGACAGAATTGCAAAGGCCAGTTTTTCAGACTGGATTACGCATAAAACCTCTTAATTTTGATAAATCTGGATTGATAATTTTTGCCCGATTAAAATAAGTCCTCTATACTTCGGATGTGATGAAGGACTGAGGTGTAATACGGTGAAAATTGTTAAAATTTCAAGTGATTTTTGTGCACGATTACAATACTTTCTCTATACTTCGTATATACGAGAAAGTAAAAAGAGTATGAAAAGCTAAATCTTTACTGGGAATGTTCTTTACATTTGAGGAAAATACCCTTTACATTAGGAACTAGCCATCGGAGATAGACGTTTATCTCCCTTGCTCTTATACATTATGTAAACGTTGGTTGAATGGCTAGGGAAGGGAGGCAATACATGCGAGTATTGAATGGTTAGAAATGGGAAGATCTGTTAATGGGTTTTCAAACGTAATTAACTAATTGAGAAAGGGAACAAGATGAAAAAATTATTAGGCTCTAGGGTACGATGGGAAGGTAAATAGAAAAATTGAAAAAAAAGAAAAACAATTTCCAGCTGCGCGAATGTCCAAGAGATTCGATAAAAAAATAAGGAATAAAAAGGTTTATGTTTTTATAAGGACACAAGCACAGCAGAGAAAGAAATGGAATTGATTAATAAGATGTTTAATGTTTATAACCTTCGGAGAAATTTTTTCCTAATAAAAACAATATGCGACAGAAAGCTGTCCTTGATTCGAACCAGTGGATTTCAGCTTAACGACATGCATTCTCAGCCCCCCCCCCCCCCACCCAATCTTATTTAATAGGTAAAGTAAAGATCCCTGACTTTCCATGGGGCAAGTGAAGTAGAATTCACCTGTTTCTGTGACCTCGGCATATGAAGGGATAGTGTGGTCAACACTATGCCCAGCCGCCTTTACATTTCCCTAATGTGAGTTCGGTACCCATAAGAGCTAGGTGGAATTTATGATCCCTATATGTCTAAAGGAAATTTGTTAACCTATAAGAAGTGAAAATTTGTTGAGGTAAAATTTTGAATGTAACCCATGTTGCCATGTTGGTTTGACATGCGCAGAAGCAACACATATAGACTAAAACCATACGATAGCGAATACGTTATACGCTTTAAGGAATTAGTTCTTGCACATTCTGATATAATTATGGTGCTATAATATCGATTTTGCTGTTCATCTACCATAATTGCAGTTAAGATTGTGATAAGGTATAGAGTAAAGGTTAGAACCTGAGGGTATTGTTTTTACACTACAAATAGTGAAAATTTGTATTAGTAAAATTTTGTATGTAACCCCCATTACCTAAAATATATTCCATCAGATGTTGATTTATGTTTGGCTTTATCCCTTTCATACGATATTTTTTAATATCATGTTATATTGGAAATACACATTCTTATACATGGCATATGGAAGTTATACAAACTTGATGTCCCCATCTCATATGATGGCCCCTCACACAAACCTGATGTCCCCCACACACATCTGATGTCTCCCACACAAACCTGATGTCCCCGCACAAATCTGATTTCCTCTCACACATTATGACGCTCACACAAATCTGATGTCCCCCCCCCCCACAAACCTGATGTCCCCCCACACTCATGATGTCCCCCACACAAACCCGATGTCCCCCACACAAACCTGATGTCCCCCACACAAACTTGATGCCCCCCACACAAATCTTATGTCCCCTCCCCCCCCCCCCACACATGATGTCCCCCACATAAGCTTTCCGGTCCTAAAACTAACCGTATTCATAAAGAAACGCCAAGTCATCAAACCGCACGGGTTAATTACCTTGGCATTTAATTATCACCCCTGATTAGCCGGGTATTTACCCTAATTACCCCACTACAACAAACAAGCTGGGTGAATGAAACAACGTTACAAGACTCCCAGGCACCCAACACCTGGTCACGTGATATTGCGGGTGAGAATAATTCACCCGTGCAAATATCCATAGTCAAGGGATATAAATAATGTTTGCTATTCCGTGATATTGTTAGTTGTTTATCTTTTATGTTGGATTGTTTGTGGTTTGTGTTTTAAGTTTTGTCCGTTGTTTTTGTTGTTTGTGTTTTTACGTTTGTCAGTTGTTTTTGTTGTTTCTGTCATAGGTTGTATTGTTAGCTTAACGAAAGCCTGAGAAAATGGTCAGCCATTTCATAAATGTGATCAGGTGTATGACCATTTAGTCAATCCACATTCAAAAAGGACCATATATATATATATATATAAATATCTTTAAATATATATATATATATATATATATTATATATATATATATATATATATATATATATATATGTATATATATATATATATATATATATAATATATATATATATATATATATATATTATATATATATATATATATATATATATATATATCACGCACACATATATATATATATATATATATATATATACGCACATATATATATAATATATATAATATATATATATATATAATATATATATATATATATATATATAATATATACACAACACACACACAAATAACAAAAAAAATATATTTATATATAGGTCTTATATATAAATATATATGTAGGCATATATACAAAAACTATATATATATAATGTAAATACGGTTCAAATGTTGCCACATCGTATTCACAATATTTTAACACATAATTCTCCAGCAAAATCTAGCACAATGCATAATGCTGATGACACTAGGTAAAACAACTAGACTATAAACTATAGTAGACTGGACCTTACCTGATCGTCTTCTTCTGCCGAGAAATGTAGGTAAACAATTTAAGTTCCAGAACACAAAGTTTTTCACTTTTTCACTGTACCAGGTAATGACTGAATCCAATGGTGTTTTTTTTTTTCGTTCCCCGCGTGATCCGAGTTTTTAGATTTTTTTTTATACGGGTGAAGATTTCAACAATCGTCTGCAACCGGTAGCCATCGGGAGTTGAGTTGTGTGTGGGGGGACGCGAACTGTGGGGGGCCAGGGTAGAGGGAAAAAAATACTCCGGTGGCAGTCAGGTCTACTCACACCGTGCCGTGCATGCAATCAAATTATATCTTTAGGCGCGCGTGAGCCAGGGGTAGGGGGGGAGGGGGTGGGGCTGGCAGGGCGGTGTAGGAGGGGTGGGGGATGGTAGGTGCGGTGTAGTAGGGGATGGTAAGGGTAGTGTGAAGATGGGTTGGGGTAAGGGTAGATGTTGTGAGATACGGAGGAATAAAGTTAGGATATGAAGTTTGGATTTGGGGGGTGGAGTGGAAAATGGACGTTGGGGTGGGGGAG